>NC_071094.1:12374502-12452002 GCF_027358695.1 Spea bombifrons
TAGAGGAGCATGTACTGTAGAGTGCATTGTTCAACAAATCCTGATTTTAAAAGAATGTCACTGATGTACATATAACAAACTCCACTTTAATTTCTTATATATATACTACTTGGCATTGTAAAACATACTTGTCATCTTTAGAAAACCACATTTCTGTCTTGCGAGGACTTACCGCATTTGCTCGATTTTAAGACGACCATGATTATAAGATGACTGCCCCAAAATATTAGGGCTGCAACTAACGATTATTTTCATAATCGATTAGTTGGCCAATTATTTTGTCGATTAATCGATTAAAAAAAATGAATGTAAATTTTTCATTTATTTAAAAAAATTTAATAAACAAATGATGTTAAATACAAACAGCAGAATAAAAAAAACTTTGATAAAATGCATTTCTTGTCTGTATTTCCCAATCAGCCCCCCCAATTTATGCACATTTGAGCCCAGGCTTGCCATGCTGCCTCCCCGACATGCCACGCTGCCTCCCACATATGCCACGCTGCCTCCCACATTTGCCACGCTGCCTCCCACATATGCCACTCCACGCTGCCTCCCACATATACCACTCCACGCTGCCTCCCACATATACCACTCCACGCTGCCTCCCACATATACCACTCCACGCTGCCTCCCACATATGCCATTCCACGCTGCCTCCCACATATGCCACTCCACGCTGCCTCCCACATATACCACTCCACGCTGCCTCCCACATATACCATTCCACGCTGCCTCCCACATATGCCACTCCACGCTGCCTCCCACATATACCATTCCACGCTGCCTCCCACACATGCCACGCTGCCTCCCACATATACCACTCCACGCTGCCTCCCACATATACCACGCTGCCTCCCACACATGCCACTCCACGCTGCCTCCCACATATGCCACTCCACGCTGCCTCCCACATATGCCACTCCACGCTGCCTCCCACATATACCACGCTGCTTCCCACACATGCCACTCCACGCTGCCTCCCACATATACCACTCCACGCTGCCTCCCACATATACCACTCAACGCTGCCTCCCACATATACCACTCAACGCTGCCTCCCACATATACCACTCAACGCTGCCTCCCACATATACCACTCAACGCTGCCTCCCACATATCTCATAGTCCCCTCATAGAGTCACAGACCCGTTCGCATCACACTGACACCATACTTTTTTAAATATGTACTGGGTTAATCTTTACGGCCCCCAGGATTTAGATTCCCCTTAGTTTGCCCCCCCTTTATCTCTAACTGCACCTTAAGTTAACTTTATTAAATTAATCAAATTAACCCTTAGTCCTCATCATTAAATTAACCCTAAACACCCCATTAACCATAACTACCCCTAAATTAACTCTAAATACCCCATCAAAACAAAACACCCCATTAACCGTAACTGCCCCTAAATTAACCCTAAACACCCCATTAACCACAGCATCCCCTAAATTAACCCTAAAGACCCTGTCAACCACAACAGCCCCTAAATTAACCCTAAACACCCCATTAACCACAGCTGCTCCTAAATTAACCCTAAACACTCCATTAACCATAGCTGCCCCTAAATTACCCCTGAATACCCCATTAACCATAGCTGCCCCTAAACACCCCATTAACCATAACTGCCCCTAAATTAACCCTAAACACCCCATTAACCATAGCTGCCCCTAAATTAACCCCCACCTCCCCTAACTTTCAGCAGCCCAAATATTAATTTTATACTTACAGTTAGATGAGTGTCACAGCCATGTGGTTCTGGCCTTCTGGGAGAAGGAAGGGGGCGGGGCCAGTTGTCACAGTGATTACAGGGAGGGACTGGTAAGTAGGAGCTGCTGCTGTGAGTCAGACTAAACGGATTATATAATGAGGGGTATTTTCAGAGTGTTTGCTCTGAAAAAACCCTCATTTTATAATCGATAATAATCGATTCAACTAATCGATAATGAAATTCGTTGGCAACGAATTTCATTATCGATTATTATCGATTTTATCGATTAGTTGTTGCAGCCCTACAAAATATGAATATTAATTTAGGAAAAATAGAAAATTCTGAATATAAGACTACCCTATAAGTAAAAAGTTTTAACTAATGTAAATATTTTTTTCATATTTAATAAAAACTATGATTGAGAAAATTTTTATTTTTTTTGTTTTTATTTCCTTTTATTTGCCAATCTCAGGCCCCCTGTTATACCTTATACCCCCTATATGCCACTCTGCCCCCCAGAAATGCCTTATACCCCACCCATATGCCACCCAGCCCCCTCCCCCTGTCTTACCAATGCATCCCTAGGCTTGTCCCCCGTGCTTCAGACTCCCTGGTGTTTAGTGGGGGCAGCCGGTGGACGTCTGCGTGATGCGTGTAGACAACCTCTGCTGCCAGTTAGTTCTGCAGGGGCTTCTGTGACTGAGCACCGGAAGGTCATGCCGGTGATCAGTCATAGAAGCCCCGGCAGGGCATTGTTCAGACTTTTACCGGCTGCCAGGGAGGAGGATCCAGGTCCCCTGCAGCTCTGCGGAGGATCCTCCTCTCTGGCAGCCGGTGAACGTCTGCGCAATGTGCGCAGAGAACCTTTGCTGCTGCCGGCACTTCTATGATGAAGCACTGGAAGGTCATGTCCCGCCAGTGCTCTGTCATAGAAGGCCCAGAGGAAGTGCCGGCAGCAGCGGAGGTTACCAGAGAGGAGGATCCAGGTCCCCTGCAGCGCTGCGGGGGATCTGGATCTTAGTCTTATATTAAGACCTCTATTTAAGGTCGAATTATAGGATGACCTTGAATATAAGACTAGGGGTATTTTTCAGAGCATCTGCTCTGAAAAGAACCTTGTGTTATAATCGAGCAAATACGGTAATTATAAAATTAGCATACAGCTTTGTATTTAAAATAGGTAGTATTTTTTATAAAGAAGACATATGAGCTGCAGAAATTTATAGTTTATAATGCAAATTAAAATATGTAAGTATCTTATAAGCAGTTTCACATTAAGAGTGCAAACATATACGGCATTTAGCCGGATGTAATGATTGACCTCTGGCCAATTATTCTGCCTGTGGGATGCACGCCCCCCTATATTACTTAATGCAAAGCTATTACAAAGAAAAGGGTAGTCGTGTACAAATATTGAAACATGTTTTAACTCACACTAGACAGAAATACAAGAATTAGTGACAGCACAGGTTTAAGCACTTCCATAAAATAAGATCTAAGTAAATAAGTGCATGGATGTAACACACACACACACACAGAGGTACATATAAAGTTGTTAAATACATCCAATGTAATATTGTTAGTGAGGACAGACGCAAGCTTTCTGTAGTTTTTGTACCTGTTTGTAGTCTCCAATGATAGAGCTGTTTTTCTTTATTTCTGACTCTGCTTTATCAAGCTCCCTGCGACACATTTCCTTCAGCTGCAGAAAAATGCAAATATTCACTGTCAAGCAATAAAGCTGGGTGTCAGAAATGATACTTATATGCTGGGGTATAAGTGCATTAATACAAAGTGCAAATTAATTAATTCTATGATTAAGATAAATACTGTACTGTGTGACGTTAGTGCACTTGAATAGCACAGTATACATTATACACTGCTTGGATTCGACACATCTCTTCAATCATACACTCTACTGTGTTACTACAACCAACCTGAGCAGATTCTTCTTCCAATCCTCTCTTCTCCTCTTCTGCATCAATCAGTTTCTGTTTAGTCATCAGTAACTCCTTGTTCAAGGCATCTGCCTTTTCTTCAGCCTGCAAAACAGATCAGCATTCATCAATAATTAAACAAATTACAATCCAAAATAAATGAGGCATTCTTGAAATCAGTACAAGTTATATACTTTGGACTCTTACTGTAGTTGCAAGTAAAATTGAAAATGTGTCTTTTTTTCTTCGTTTATATTTTTCTTGTTGAGACTTAATATTTTGTTAATGCTAAATTAATGACACATACACTGTCTCCTGTGAGTGACTGAAACATTGATTTTTGTGAATAAACCATCAATCCCTGAGTGTGCTTACGTTTTGGGCCATTTGTATACTAGCTGATAACAGCTACAAACAAGGTACAAATTGGCTTCTTTGGTCTGTGGACTGCAGAGGACAATGTAAAAAACTATTAAAAAACAATAAATAATGTGTGGGTACACAAAATGAATAACAGGAAAAGTGTAGTTGAACCACCACCTAGCAAAAATGTCTTTTTTTAAACATGTCTGTTTTTTCTTTTTAAACATCTTATATCTTTATTTATACTTTAACAATCTCTGTGTAAATGAGAAATTATAGACTTTTTCATAGACTGCTAAATTAAGACTGAGAATGCATTTTTTGCTTTCTAGAATTTTAAATAAAATAATTAAAATAAAAAACAGCCTTGCTGGTCTTTATATCTTCACAAATGTCTGCAACACATTCTCAATTTAGCTCAGTTATATACCGTATTTGCTCGATTATAAGACGACCCTGATTATAAGACGACCCCCCAAAATCTGAATATTAACTTAGGAAAAAAAGAAAAAGCCTGAATATAAGACGACCCCAAAGGATAAAAGTTTTACCAGTAAATGTTAATTCATGTAAACTATTTTTTTTTAATAAAAGCTATGATTGAGAAAAAGATTTTTTTGTTTTTATTTCTTGTATTTTCCAACCTGTCCCCCAGTTACGCACATCTGCCCCCAGGCTTGCCACTCCAATATGGCACTGTGGCCCATGATATGCCTTTTAACCCTCTATATGCCACTGTGCCCCATGGTATGCCTTTTGACCCCCTATGTTCCACTCTGCCTCCAGAAATGCCTTATACCCCTAAATCCCATTCTGGCATTTAGGGGGTTAAAATGCATATTATGGGGCAGAGTGGCATTTAGGGAGGTATAAGGCATTTCAGGAGGCAGAGTGGCATTAAGGGAGTTAAAAGGCATTGTATAGAGCACTCTGCCTCCAGAAATGCCTTATACCCCTATATGCCACTCTGCTATTTAGGGGGTTAAAAGGCATATTATGGGGCAGAGTGGCATATAGGGAGGTATAAGGCATTTCAGGAGGCAGAGTGCTCTTAACGCCACTCCAGAAATGCCCTATGCCCCCATTTAACACTCTCACACACACACACACACACACACACACACACTCCCCCCCTCTCTCACCCCCCTTCCCCCGCTCTCCCCCCTCTCTTACCGGTGCTTCCAGCCGGGGCAGCGGGTTGACGTCGCCTTCTGCTGCAGCCGGAAGGAGGTGTGGCTAGCAGCGGGGGTTTGTATGCGTCCGTCGCGTATACTTTCCCCGGCTGTCAGACATCAGAGTTCCCCGCACCGGTGCGGCACCGGTGCGGCGAACTCTGATCTCTGACAGTCGGGGAAGGTCTATGCGACGGACGCAGACAACCCCCACTGCTAGCCACACCTCCTTCCGGCTGCAGCGGACGTTGTCTACGCGGATCGCGTAGACATCAACCCGCTGCCCCGGCAACACAGGAGGAAGCACCGGTAAGTGTGTGTATGATGGGGGGGGGTCGGGTGAGACAGGAGGATCCAGGTCCCCTGCAGCGGTGCGGGGGATCTGGATCTTAGTCTCCTAATCAGACCTCTATTTGAGGTCTGATTAGAAGACGACCCCGATTAGAAGACGAGGGGTATTTTTCAGAGCATTTGCTCTGAAAAAAACCTCGTCTTATAATCGAGCAAATACGGTACTTTTTTTTTTTTTTATTAATTTCGTTCACAATATTGTGACACTTATGCCTGTAGAATGCTATTCTCTTTCTTACCCCCCCCCCCGAAGTCTGCTAGGAAAGGAAAAAAAATAAAAATAAAAATAAATAAATAAATAAATAAATAAATATTAAAAAGTATAATAAAAATAAGAATAAAAATGTATTACCATAAACCCCATGTGAGTTGGAACTCCTTTTTTTTCTTTTTTGATTCAGCACTTCTATAATGTTCATATTTTTTAATTTGTTCAATCATATTTAACCACTGGGTCAATACGGGTACTCCTTTGTCGAACCATTTCCTAAGAATCAATAATCTCCGTAAGAAGAAGATTTTCTTAAACAAATTGTTTAGCCTACCAAATTCTTCCACATCACCTAAGATCAAAACCTTTGGATCCATTTCAAGATTACAACTAAATTTACTTTTCACAAACAAAAATATATCATCCCAAAATTTATGAATCTTATTACATTCCCACCATAAGTGAATTAAACCTGCATTAAGGACCCCACATCTGGGGCAATCTGACTTATCCCTACATTTAATCTTCCATAACTGGTGCGGAGAATAATATAAACGATAAATAATTTTAAGTTGTGTAAATTGATATTGTTTATTAACGGTGCAACACCCTGTGTTCTTAAGGATACGGTTCCAAGAGGCCTCATCAATGGCACCAATCTCTTCCTCCCATTTCTTTTTAATCTTGCCTCTGAAGCCTATATCCATTTCTCTTAAAAGTATTTTATAAATAGTGTTAAGTGTCTTCTTCCCAATAGATCTTATCTGCAAAAACTCAAAAAGCTCATGTGTCTCAACCTCAAAAATCTTCTTATTTTCCGTGCAATTATATGCGTGAGCTAATTGATTATACCAAAATTTGTGTCCATTTTGCAACTCATATTCAAATTTGAGCTCCTCAAAATCCTTAATATACCCAGCAGAGAACAACTGTCCAGCAAAACTAATCCCTTTATTAATCCAAAAATCACTCCCTAACCCTTTGTGAAACTCCATAAATTTTGAGTTATACCATATTTGTGTTTGGGGTAAACTACCCTTGATTTTACAGATACATTTGGTTTCCTGCCACACTTTTCTATATAACTTCACCAAAGAGGTATTATCCAATTTCTTTTCCAACTGTAAACCTGCTTCTAACATTTCTATGGGGTTAGAATTTCCAGTTATTTCTAAGAAAAACTGGATTAATCCCCCATATCCATTGAATTTCAAATTCTGGATTTTCTTTGCCAGGAAATATAATTTGAAGTGGGGTAATGCCCAACCCCCCTCACCCTCCAGTGAGGTGAGCTTGGCATATTTCATGCGCACTCTGCCTCTTCCCCACAATAATTTACTGAGTACAGCTTCTCGACCTTTAAACCATTTATCCGGGATCCACACTGGTGAGGCAGACAAGACAAACAAAACCTGCGGGAGAACAATCATCTTCACCAGACTCACCCTATCTGCCAGTGACAACGGGAGTTTTGTCCAGATCCCCACCTTTTTTTGTATCTTAATACCTAATGGGGTAAGGTTCTGCTTAATAAAGAAGTCGACTTTATTCGAGATTTTAATCCCCAAATACTCCAAAGAGTCCCCCTGCTTCAAGATCTTAACACCTCCTACCTTGGGGGTACCTACTGAGTTTAACGGGAGAAGTGTTGATTTGTCCCAATTCATTTTAAGTCCTGACAATCTGCCAAAAGATTCAACCGTATCTATCACTATTGGGAGCACTTTTTCAGTATCTTCTAAAAAAAATAGTAAATCATCCGCATATAATAAGAGCTTTTCTTCACTACCTTTTAAACCAAAACCTCTTATTTCATGGTTTTTCCTAAAGCTAATGGTTCAATGTATAAAATAAATAAAAGGGGCGAAAGTGGACACCCCTGACGGGTTCCTCGACTTAACAAAAAGATATCCGAGAGCTTACCATTTAAATTAATCCTAGCTACTGGAGAACTATACAAAAGTTGTACCCAACTTAAAAAGGTTTCCCCAAATCCAAAAGCTGTTAACGTATGCCATAAAAAACGCCACTCCACCCTGTCAAATGCCTTCATGGCATCTAAAGACAGAATGGAGTTGGGAAGGTTCGCACCTAGCTGAAGATTGGCAAAAACTCTTTCCAGGTTAGAATGTAATAACCTTCCTGGTACAAAGCCCGTCTGATCTTCTCCAATCAAAGCAGGCACACAAATTGCTAATCTTCTGGCCAACACTTTAGCTAGGATTTTCGCATCCGTGTTAATGAGGGATATCGGCCGGTATGATTCTACTTTTACTGGATTTTTATCTTTTTTAGGAATAAGTATAATTATTGCTTCCATCATAGACCTTGGTAGCTGCTTTCCTTTCAAACCTTCTGAAAAAACTAAACATAAAATAGGTAAAAGGATTCCCGCATATTCCTGGTAGACCCCGAACGGGAGTCCATCCCCTCCTGGGGCAGATGAAGCTGCACAAGAAAGAAGGGCCTCCCTCATCTCCTCCACCGTAATATCCCTCTCTAATAGAACCTTCTGTTGGGGCGAGATCATGGGTAAATCACACTTTCTTAAGTAAGTAGCTATATCTAGATCGTTTGCCGCTGGGTCTGCTTGATATAACTTAGAGAAAAAATCAACCATTACGGCCTGCACTTTACTTGGGTCATTTACTACCCTACCATCTTTATCTTCAATTGCCAGGATATCACTTTTATCTTTCTGAGCTCTTACCAAATTTGCAAGTAGTTTCCCCGGCCGACCCCCTTCAAGAAAGTTCTTTTGACCTCTAAAAAATAATTTATGTTGTGCCTTATCTAACATCAGAGCTGCAAGTTGGTCTTGTATATCTTTCATTTGATCATAATTATTCGTTGAAGGATCTTTAGCAAATTTAATTTCACTGCTAATTACTTTCTCTCTTATATCCTTCTCTTTTTGGAAAAAGCTTCTTTTTTTTGTAATCACATCTCTGAGGAGCAACCCCCGCAGGAATGCTTTTAATGCATCCCAAACCACGCATAAAGAAGCAGATGCTTTATTATTCTCCCAAAACTCTTTTAACAACTGCATATTATTTTCTTTAGTTTCAAGTAGCGTCAGCCAATGGGGGTTAAACCTAAAAAGTTTCCCTTCATTCTTTTTCTCATCCCCCAATGTCAAATCCACTATTAGTGGTGTGTGGTCTGAAATTGATCTCGATTCATACACAATTTTGTGAATAAACCTAAGCCCCAAATCATTGCACAGAACCAAATCAATCCTAGATGCGGTTTGATACGTGGCAGAATAACATGAGTATCTTTGTGTAACAGGATTCATTAACCGCCATGGATCATTCCAGCCCAATTCTTCAATCATTCTTGCTAATGGGGTCTGAGTATTCAAATTAGTATGCTGTTTATTGACCACTCGCACTACATCTTTCTCAGGGTCTAGTGTACAATTAAAGTCCCTGAACAAATATAGTGGAAGCTGTTCCTTACCTCCAATGAATTGAACTAATTTATTTATTGGCTGTGGAGAGAAAGGGGGAGGAACATAAAAGAAAGCCATAATCATCTCCTGGTTATAGATAATTAGATGTACAAATATAAATCTACCTCTCTCATCAATTATCTTGTTCTTAATCACTAACGGAATCTTTCGATGGAAAAGTAGAGAGACTCCAGCCGAGTAATTAGAAAAGGAGGAATGAAATTCCGTTTGAGCCCATCTTCTCGATAGCCTCCTTTGTGTCTCTCCTATCGTATGTGTTTCTACTAAACAAATAATAGCCGGGAGATGTTTCTGTACACGATCAAATATGGCTACCCTCTTTCTACAATCTCCAGTTCCTCTCACATTCCAAAATAAGATTTTAATTTGCATTCAGAAAGAGAAAAAAAAAAAAAAAAAAACCCAGCAGACCAATAACCCTCCCCCTATCACATACCACCCCCCCTCTCGTGATGCGTGCTGGACCATTTTCCACACGTATCTCTTTACACCGTCATAATAACTCCCCCCCCTCCTGACTCCTCAAAGAAATTAAGTATAATTAGCCATTTAGACATTACAACCCTTCTCCTTCAAACCCCATAGACACCTCCTGAGGGCTTGAAAAAAATAAAATGCCTGACTTATATTGCACTCGGAGCTTTGTGGGAAACAACAAAGAGTAACGAATATTAGCTATTCTAAGCCGTTTTTTAATTTCAGCGAAAGCCGCACGTTGCATTTGAGTTCCCCTGGAAAAATCTGGGTACATGGCAATCTTTGCCGAGTTGTATAATATCGTGCCAATTTCTCTAGCACATCTAAGAATTGCATCACGATCAGAAGAATTTAAAAGTCTGATTATCATAGTCCTTGGTGGGGCCCCCGGTGGAGGGGTTTTTGCCGGGACCCTATGTGCCCTTTCCACACAAAATAAAGAAGAAAGTGTTTGTGCTCCAAAAGTCTCACCAATCCATTTTTGGCAAAACATCCTGGGATCTAATCCCTCCACTCCCTCTGGTAACCCCAAAATACGAATATTATTCCTTCTAGATCTATCTTCCATATCTCTCATTTTATCTTTCAATTTGTCCATATCCGTACTTAAGGAGGTTGTACTGTTCTTTATCTCAACCATGCCTTTATCCAAGGAAGGAACTATTGTTTCAAGATTAAGCAACCTTTCCCGTATCTTGTTTAAATCATCTCTAATAAGGGAGACTTCAATAGACAAACTTTCCACTTTCGAATTTAACTGTGCTAGAGCTTGATTAGAATTTTGCACTTCTTTAAGAATGGTACCAAGAAGGCCAGGTTCAATTGAGCGTCCATACTCCTCCCCGGAGTCCCCCATTTCTTGCGGAGTTATAGATCCTAACCGCTCCATATCTTCTCTGCCTTCCACTGGGGACACATTTTTGGCAGACCGGCTTTTCGTTATAACAGGAGAAGCTCTCAAAAATTTATCGATTTTAGCTGCCGCAATATTCCCTTTAGGGGAACTAATACCAGCGGACTTCCGGTTTGGGTTTTTAGGAGACATTTTTTTTTTTTTTTTTTTTGAACGCTTACTTTCAAATATATAGACTTCTCCAATCCTAATAAATATATAGCTTAGTATTTTATGATAGGACTTCTTCAAACCTTATACCTAGTATTTACCTTGTTCCTAGTGTTTAGCGATAGGATTTTTAATATTGGCAACACTCATTCCGCCATTAAAGCTCCAGTCACTATTAATAAAAATGCTCAGCGCCAGCACTTATCAATATAACCATGTACGGATGCGGCATATAATATTAGGTATATATTACCTTTGTGCAAGAGTCTCTTAAATCAGGCTGCCTTGATACCTGCTGATGTTATCATTCCGTAACACTGAGCCTGCTATTGTAATTTCATAGGCCACCGTGCTGTGCTGAGCTGCCGTACTATGCTGAGCCACTATGCTGTGCTACTGTGCTGTGCTGAGCCACCGTTCCGTGTTGATCCACCGTGTCGTATTGAGCCGGCGTACCGTGTTAAACCACTTTGGCGTGTAGAGCCACCGGACTGCACCGTTCTGTACTGTGCTGAACCGCCGTGCTTAGCCACCGTGCTGAGACGCCTTGCTGCCGTGCTGTAGAGAATCACTAAAACGCTAAAACACTGAGACACTGAGTCACTGGGTCACTGAGTTGCTGAATCGCTTAATCGCTGAATCGCTGAGTCGCTGAATCGCTGAATCGCTGAATCGCTGAATCGCTGAATCGCTAAATCGCTGAATCGCTGAAACGCTGAATTGTTGAATCACTGAAACGCTGAAACACTGAATCGCTGAAACGCTGAATCTCTGAATCGCTGAATCGTTATACTGTGCTATGCGGTATAATGCTGTGTAGAACTAAACCACCATACTGAACCGCCGCACCGTATTAAGCCGGCAAATCGCACCAAGTCACCGAACCGTATTGGGCTGAGCCGCTATATCGAATCGTATCCCCAAAAGAGTAGCGTGCTCAGCCGGCGTGTCGCGGCGCCATACCGCCTGCCATACCCGATCACGCTCAGTCCTCAGCGGATTCCGGAGGGAAGGGAAGGAGAGGAGAAAAGAAGAAGGAGGAGAAGGAAGGGAGGGAGCCCGCAGGTACGTTCCTACGTCATGACGCCAATCTTACCTAGCAAAAATGTCAAACACACTCCAGTCATAAGGCCAAGTGCAAAACCCACTTTGTCGTGAAGGGGTTACATGTCAAGAAATACGGTTCTATTCAGCACAGACCAATAGCCCTGATTGATTTATTATTCTTTCTTGCACAACAGTTGACATTTGTTTTAGTTGCTATAGAAACTTGGTATTGTCACTTGTGAATAACTGTTTGGTATCATATCAGTGACAGTAGATCTTTATTTATTTGTAAGACAAGATGATTTTCAAAGCTCCCTGTGATGTCATATTGATTTTTTAGGACAATGCTTCTGATGTTCAAAGCACTTCTTAACATAGGACTCGACAAACCCTGGGTGCCAGATCGTCATGGCAACTACAAACCACTTCCTGGCACCTCACGGCACCCGGTTCAGAGTGCTAGAGAAGTGTACATGTACATGCCCGGGCATACCCAGATTCCAGCATGTACTAGCTGACTTGGCAATAATAATATCAATATTAATATATATATGATTGCTAACAGCAATCACACTCCTATCATATCCAGGTTCTAGCATGTACTGGTTGCCTGGGCATGATAGGAGTGTGATTGCTGTTAGCAATCATATATATATTAATATTGTTATTATTATTGTTCACATGTGAGCTCAGCACTGGAGGCATAGAATCAGACATACAAATCCCGTATTTGCAGGTATACAATAATAATGTATGGAAACATAGCAAGAGATAAAACTACAGGCATAGATGACAGGTTGCACAACCCAAAGCCAGCCCTGGCATCCACACTTCCCACATAGAACCTGACCAGCACCCAGATTACACACATAGGACTTTCCATCTTTGTCCCCGAACAGCCCAGCCTGACTCAACTTTGTCCCCAAACAGCCCGGCCTGTGTCATCTTGGTCCCCAAGGCTCAAACATCCTGCTTGTGCCATCTTTGCCGTTCCACAAATCAATTATACATCTATCACTTTTACAGTCACTCACCAATTCACACTTTCATTCACATAATTAATTCACACAATCATCGTTGATCGCCTCCTAAACGCTTTTAAAACGGGCGTCCGCCGCCATACAATGTATGGCGGCTGTTGACGCCCCGGGGAGGGGCCAGACATGGCCCCCGATGCCGATCTCGGTTACTGAATGCCTCGACATCGAGGCATTACAGTAACGCCGTTTAAGCGAAGAAAGTGATCGTTGATCACTTTCTAAGCTTATTTAATTTTATGACGGTTCAGGACCGTCAAAGGTCATTTAGTGACCTTCTTGTCATGAAGGTCCTGAACTGGCAAAGGTCGCGAAGGGGTTAATAAAGTATTTTAAAAAATTTTTTTTTTTTCGTTTTTGGTCGCTCGCAGCCACTTTGGTGGCGCAATGGGCCACTTGACTAGACTTGCCCCCAGGCCTTAGGCTGCCAGCCCTCCCCTGGGTGTAGGGGTATCAAAGAAACAGATGATACCATTTGTATCACTGATGTCAGTTTTAAACATTAAAAAAAAGTTCTAAAGGTATTTTTTAATAAAGAAAGATAGCATGAGTCTCCTTAAACAGTAACTAATTGGTATTGACCAAATATTTGTATATGCTTTAAGACAAGTAAAAATTTGGGGGTAGGGGAGGGTAGATGGTGAGAAGGGGGAGTAGGGAGAGGGTAGATGGTGAGAATGGAGGGTACGGAGAGGTTTGGGTGTAGGGAGATGGTTGGGGGTGGAGGGTTTTCCCGTAACAGATTCTCGCACCGGGGCCCTGAGGCTTCTAGTTACGCCCCTAGTTATGCTCTCATACTGTCTGTATCCTGCAGGTAGACCCAGCAGTGCTTAAAGTTGGAATCGGAGGAGCATATGACTGACATCATCATGTGGGTAATACACATACAGTATAAACATAGGACAAGCATGGTAATCACTAAAGCTTCCACTCAGCCCATCACTACAGTGAAGGAAAACATTATTTGATCCCCTGCTGATTTTGTACCTTTGTCCACTGACAGACATGATCAGTGTAACATTTTAATGGTACGTTTATTTGAACATTGAGAGACAGAATAACAACAAAAAATCCTGACTAACGCACTTCAAATAAGTTATAAATTGATTTGTATTCTGATCAGTTAAATAACTATTTGATCCCCTATCAATCAGCAATATGTCTGGCTCCCATGTGTCTTTTATACAAGTAATGAGCTGAGATTATGAGCGCTCATCGTGTCACATGTCCACATAAGCAATTATTCAGATTCCAACCTCTCCACAATGGCCAGGATCCAAAGAGCTGTCCAAGGATGTCAGGGACAAGACTGTAGACCTACACAAGGCTGGAATGGGCTACAAGACCATAACCAAGCAGCTTGATGAGAAGGTGACAACAGTTTTTGCGATTATTCACAAATGGAAGAAACACAAAATAACTTTGTCTCCCTCGGTCTGGGGCTCCATGCAAGATCTTACCTCGTGGAGTTTCAATAATCATGAGACTGGTGAGGAATCTACACGAGAGTATCTTGTCAATGATCTCAAGGCAGCTGGGACCATAGTCACTGAGAAAACAATTGGTAACACGCTACGCCGTGAAGGACTGAAATCCTGCAGTGCCCGCAAGGTCCCCTTGCTCAAGAAAACACATGTACAGGCCCGTCTGAAGTTTTCCAATGAACATCTGAATGATTCAGAAGAGAACTAGCTGAAAGTGTTCTGGTGAGCTATTTGGCATCAACTCAACTTGCCGTGTTTGGAGGAGGAATGCTGCCTTAGACGCCAAGAACACCATCCCCATCGTCAACCATGGAGGAGGAAACATTATGCTTTGTAGGTGTTTTTCTGTTAAGGGGACAGGAAAACTTCACCTCATCAAAGGGGCGATGGATAGGGCCATGTACCGTCAAATCTTTGGTGAGAACCTCCTTCCCTCAGCCAAGGCATTGAAAATGGCTTGTGGGTGGGTATTCCAGCATGACAATGACCCAAAACAGATGGCCGAGGCAACAAAGGAGTGGCTCAAGAAGAAGCACATTAAGGTCCCATAGAAAATCTGTGGAGGGAGCTGAAGGTTTGATTTGTCAAACAAAACTGTTGTTATTCAGTCTCTCACTGTTCAAATAAAATTATAGACTGATCATGTCATTGTCAGTGGGCAAATGTACACAATCAGCAGGGGATCAAATAATTTTTTCCTTCACTGTAATCCTTGGATCCTCCAAGGCCACCTGAGACCGGGGCTCAAACTTACCAAATAGTTAACCTGTTAAATCTCAGGGGTTCTCTTTAGCCATGTGGGGTCTTTGGGGTTCGTCGGCAGTTAATCCTCTCTGCGTTTGATGAGCCGGGAATTCTGTATCAACCAAGTACCGTATTTGCTCGATTATAAGACGAGGTTTTCTTCAGAGCAATGCTCGTCAAAATACCCCTCGTCTTATAATCGGGGTTGTCTTATAATCAGACCTCAAATAGGCCTGACTATAAGACTAAGCTTCAGATCCCCCACAGCGCTACAGGGGACCTGGATGCTCTTGTCTGGTAAAACACCCCCCCCAAACTTACCGGTGCTTCTGAATCCCTGGTCAGTCTACACGATTCGCATAGGCAATTCTGCTGCAGCCGGAAGGAGGTGCGGTTAGCAGCAGGGGTTGTCTGCGTCCAGACCTTCCCCGGCTCTCGGAGATCAGAGTTCCCCTCACCGGGGAATTCTTTCTGACAGCCGGGGAAGGTCTGTGCGATGGACGCAGACAACCCCCGCTGCTAACCGCACCTCCTTCCGGCTGCAGCGGAAGTTGCCTACGCGAATCGTGTAGACATCTACACACTGCCCCAGCTACACACCGGGGAGTCAGGAGTACCAGTAAGTTTGGAGGGGGGGGCTAAATGGGGGGGACATAAGGCATTACTGTAGGCAGAGTGCTCTGATATGCTTTTTAACCCCCTTTATGCCACTCTGCCACCAGAAATGCCTTTTAACCCTCTATACACCACTCTGCCTCCTGAAATGCCTTATACCTCCCTATATGCCACTCTGCCCCATAATATGCCTTTTAACCCCCTAAATGCCCCCTAAATGCCAGAGTGGCATATAGGGGTATAAGGCATTTCTGGAGGCAGAGTGGCACATAGGGGGTCAAAAGGCCTATCATGGGGCACAGTGGCACATAGGGGGCCAAAAGGCATATCATGGGGCATAGTGGCATTTAGAGGATTAAAATGCATATCATGTGGCACAGTGGCATATATATGGGGCAGAGTAGCAAGCCTGGGGGCAGATCTGCATAACTGGGGGGCAGGTTGGAAAATAAAAGGAAATAAAAACAATTAACATTTACTAGTAAAACTTTTTTCCTATAGGGTCATCTTATATTCAGGCTATTTCTTTTTTCCTAAATTAATATTCAGATTTTGGGGGGTCGTATTATAATTAGGGTCGTCAGAAATTATCCTGGACAAGCTGAAAGGCTTTGCCACAGCATCCGGAAATGATTAAATGTTGTTTTTTTTAAAACTAATTTGGTAAAGATCCTTGGGTTGATGTATTAAGGCTCAGAAATGTAAGTTACCCTTCACAATGGTATAGTGGCCCTAAAGCTAATTCATACTAAGTCTGCTGTCACTGGAGTTCAGATGTAGATGTACAAAGTACTAGCTATTCCATCTTCTTAACATGTTGAGAAGATAGTGAGTAAGTATTTCTATAGGTGATCAGGTGATAAACACGCAATAGGTTGTAAGCTCCCTGCCAGTAAAATGTTGGTTAACTGGTATTTATAATAAGACCCAGTAACCAATGTTTATTGGGTTTAATTATCAGAATAGGGATTATAAGGGGCTTCACCTCCCTCTCCCACCATGGAGGAATTTCCTGTCCTGGTTGCCCAGAGTCCGCCAGCAAACCCGGCTCAACGAGACATATTGTGGATATATAGATATGATATACAACTGAATAAATGTGGACATGGAAGCTTTTTTACAATATTATTTAACATATTATGTCTGTTTCATTTTTCAGGTGATGGGAAGTCAGATGTCATGTAAGTACATTCTGAAGTAACTTTTTACTGTAATACACAAGACCCCATCATATTGTAGCTTCAACAACTAATCGATAAAGTCGATAATGATCGTTAATGAAAATCGTTGCCAACGAAATTCATTATCGATTGAATCGATTTTTATCGATTATAAAATGAGGGTTTTTTCAGAGCAAATAATCCGTTATAATCCTTTTCAATCAATCACTCAGAGCAGTTACTACTTACCAGTCCCTCCCTGCAGTCACTCTGACAATTGGCCCCGCCCCTTCCCCTCCCAGTCCCTCCCTGCAATAACACTGTCGATTGGTCGCGCCCATTTCCTATAGCGTCCACATGGCTCAGACATTCATCTAACTGTGAGTATAACATTAATATGTGGTTATTATTATGGTTGATGGGGTGTTAAGGGGTTAATTTAGGGGCAGTTATGGTTGATGGAGTGTTGAGGGTTAATTTAGCGGCAGTTGTGGTTAATGGTGTGTTTAGGGGCAGTTATGGTTAATGGGGTGTTGAGGGTTAATTTAGGGGCAGTTTTGGTTGATGGGGTGTTGAGGGTTAATTTAGGGACGTTATGGTTAATGGGGTGTTTAGGGTTAATTTAGGGGCAGTTATGGTTGATGGGGTGTTGAGGGTTAATTTAGGGGCAGTTATGGCTGATGGGGTGCTTAGGGTTAATTTGGGGCAGTAATGGTTAATGGGGTGTTTAGGATTCATTTAGGGGCAGTTATGGTTAATGGGGTGTTGATTGTTAATTTAGGGTCAGTTATGGTTGATGGGGTGTTGAGGGTTAATTTAGGGGCAGTTATGGTTAATGGGATCTTCAAGGTAAACTTAGGGGCATCTATGGTTGATGGGGTCGTTAGGGTTAATTTAGGGGCAGTTATGGTTGATGGGTTCTTTTGGATTAATTTAATGCTTATGATGGAGGGTTAATTTAATTAATTTAATAAGGTTAACTCAATTTGCAGTTAGATGTAAAGGGCGGCAAACTAAGGGGAAACTAAATCCTGGGGGCAATGAAGATTAACCCAGTACTTATTTATAAAAGTATTGTGTCAGTGTGATGTGAATGGGTCTGTGAATCTATGAGGGCACTATGGCATATCTGGGGGTATAATTCATACTGGGGTATAAGGCATATCAGGGGGCACAGTGGCATATCTGGGGATATAAGTCATATAGGGTATATAAGGCATATGTGGGAGGCAGTGTGGCATATCTGGGGATATGTGGCATATCTAGAGGTATGTGACATCTGGGAGGTAGTGTGGCAAGCCTGGGCTCAGATGTGCATAACTGGGGGGGGGCAGGTTGGGAAATAAAAACAAGAAATGCATTTTTATCAATGTTTTTTTTTATTCTGCCGTTTGTTTTTAACATCCAGTTTTTTTACATAAATGAAAAATGTACATTTATTTTTTTAATTGATTAATCCAAAAAAATAATTGGCCAACGAATCAGTTATGAAAATAATCATTAGTTGCAGCCCTGTTATTCAAACCCCAGACAGGGAACATATTGAGTTATTATGGATGGTCTGCAGATCACAGTAAAGTCATCGGTTTTCATTAAAAACGTTAGGAGTTCTCAGCGTTTGTTTGTTTCCTTGGGCAGAATGAATATATAATGGCGTCTAATAGCAAGGTGGTTGATGAATGAAAAAAGAACCCAAAAATATCATATTCATGTTACTTATTGCTTTGTATTTTTAGTTGAAGAAGAGCCTGCAGTGACTGTGTGGTGAGTATTTAGAGGGAAGATCTCAGTCCACATGGTCTGTATATAAACACAGAGGCCAGTTATTAATTCTCTCTATGGATATAGCTTCTCGAAAAAGCCTCTCTTTATTTTTACACGTCTGATAGAGAGGAAGAACAACAATAAGTAAAGGTAAAGCAATTAATGGGAGAGGGAGATTATAGTTTAAGAACAGGAGAGAAGTAACCAGGGATGGAATATGTGTAGAGAGGGCGAGATATCGGGAATGTGAAACACGTGGGAGAGAACGCAGGAAAGGAGGGAGTAGAGAAGTAAGTAATGAACTCATGCTTTATTTCTTATTTCAGCAAACAGGGAAATACCCAGAAGAGGTAAACATTTTTTCACGTATAGTAACATATTCTTATATATACACAGAAGCTGGATACATTTTCATTATTCTGCGTTATTTCTATTGATAAACTGACCTTTATTTGCCCCCACAACCTCATGGCACCCTGCCCTATGGGTGCAGGCTTTATCAATATGTAATGTCCTAGTGCAAGGCCACTAACCCTTAATCTAACCGATAAAGGGGCTCCATGCATTTTTTTAATTTATTACATTAAACATACATTTTGGAAAGTATACTTTTTTTTCTTCATTTTCTTCTTAAAGAAGCCCATTAGGACATATCAGTACGTCCTGACTTGCTGATCTTGGGAGATCACACAGTCGTTAGAAGCCAGCTTTGTTGGCGCCCTGCAGCCCAATCGTGTTTAACAGCGCTCACTGTGAGACCTGGTACACCGTCGTACAAGGATTGCCTGAAATAAATAAATAAAAACCAACATTTTTAAAAAGAACCTTAGTCCTAACACTATACGTATTATAGTATATAGTATACAAAATCACTAGCCCCAAGCCCTAAACTATGTAATATAGGGTAATATGTAAAGCATGGATGCGGCTCTCTTAAACAAAGAAGAACTATGTATGTGGGGACCATAATCAGAAAATGCTGGTGAATATAAATTGTGTCATTGTTCAGCTGAGGCACCAACAGTACAGAAAGAACTTTAAGAAAAATATATGATTTCACCCTCACAGTTATTTTCTGCGATCCAGGCGCATCCCCTCTTCGACGAGCCTCGGATGTGGAACCCCCTCTGCTGCTAGCGTTGTCAGGATCCTTGATCCGCATACCTCTTTTTGAGTTCACAAAATAATAATAAAACACACAGGAGACCGAAATTTAGTGGGAAAGTGTATGGCCACAGCGCTTTATTAGTTTGTTTAAGAAAACAGTATTCAAATGTTAATACGCGTCAAACGCTGCTTGGTGCTATCTCTGTCAAGCAATACACCTTGTAAAAACAGTAAACGTTTAGTCATAAGACCTCCTTAAAATATTCATAAAACATATGGCAACAAGCCACTGTAACCAATGCCGACATTACTCCCGCCTGCCGTAAGCCTACATTGGCAGACAGACTGGCATAAATCACATTACGTTATCAAAGGGACCCTGCCCTAGGGAAAACAATACAACTTACTGAGGCGTACCTCCACCTCACTATTGACGAACCGTCTCCAAAACATTAATTAACAGGAACCACACAAACAAAAACCGCCTATCAAAATACATCAAGATGACCGAAACAACAGGGAGGGAGGGACGCGCCAGGAACAAGGGGACGGCGTCCAGTTTATATATTTATATACCGTATTGGCTCGGATATAGGCCGCCCCCGTATATAGGCCGCACCCTAAAAGTTTGGTGCTTTTTTAAAGAAAAAGTTTTTTTTCTTTAAAAAAGCACCAAAAAAAACATGCTGCCACTCTGTCCCCCCCCCGAGATATGCTGCCACTGTCCTCCCTCCCCGAGATACGCTGCCGCTGTCCTCCCTCCCCGAGATACGCTGCCGCTGTCCTCCCTCCCCGCGATACGCTGCCGCTGTCCTCCCTCCCCGCGATACGCTGCCGCTGTCCTCCTCTGCCCCCCCCTCCTCGACTTACCGGAGCAGACTCCCGGGTGTCTTGCGGGGCGGGCGAGGGACATCTACGCAATACGCGTATGCAACTTCCGGTACCGGAAGTTGCATGCGCGTATTGCGTAGATGTCTCCCGCCGGCCCCGCAAGACACCCGGGAGTCTGCTCCGGTAAGTCGGGGGTGGGCAGAGGTAAAACGCTTAGATAACCTCCCGTGCCGGCACCCCCCCCCGTGGGAAGTGCTGGCAGGGGAGGCTGTCTGAGCGTATCGGGGAGTAGGATGCAGGTCCCCTGCACCGCTGCGGGGGATCTGTATCTTAACCCCGCTGCCTGCCCGGCGCCCGGGACTGCATGTCCCGGGCGTCGGGCGCTAGACCTCGAATATAGGCCGCACCCCCACTTTAAAAACTTAAAGTGGGGGAAAAAAGTGCGGCCTATATTCGAGCCAATACGGTATATATATATATATATATGTACCGCACCTTTCTGTTGCCCATTCCCTGCCTCCACTACACCACATGGTTTCTAAGGATAGGCTGTTCACTTTAGCTTGCCCCGGTCATGCAGTTCGTTTTGGCCTCTGGGGCTTTCTAGATCAGAAGGGTTCAGCATTGTTCCAGGCAGAGGCGTATATAGGGTATGGCAGCCATGGCATGTGCCATGGGCGCTACCTCAAGGGGGGCGCCGGTGAGCGGCTTTTAAATGCCGCTCACCGGCATTTTTTTTTTTTTTTGATGCGGAGGAGAGAGAGGGGCGCCTAGCAACCGCTCGGCGCCCCTCATTCTCCTCCACGAGCCCTCTACCCCCGTCCCGGTGCCGGCATTTCATGCAGAGCGCCGCAATATGCCGGCATTTTGCGGCGCTCTGCATGAAATGCCGGCACCAGCGAGCGGCTTTTAAACACTGATGCGGAGGAGAGAGAGGGGCGCCTAGCAACCGCTCGGCGCCCCTCGTTCTCCCCCGCATCAAAAAAAAGAAGACAGCGTTTAATAGCCGCTCGCTGGTGCCCGCTGCTTCACTGCTGGGTGCCGAAATATGACGTCATATTACGGCGCTCAGCAGTGAAGCAGCGGGCACCAGCGAGCGGTTCAGGAAGACAGAAGTATCGTCCTCCCGTCGCTGGACTTCAAGGTGAGAGGGGGGAGAGAGGGAGTTAAAAAGTGATGAGGAATGGAGGAATGGAGGGAGGGAGTTAAAAAGTAATGAGGAAGGGAGGGAGTTAAAAAGTGATGAGGGAGGGAGTTAAAAAGTGATGAGAAAGGGAGGGAGGGAGGGAGTTAAAAAGTGATGAGAAAGGGAGGGAGGGAGGGAGGGAGCTAAAAAGTGATGAGAAAGGGAGGGAGGGAGGGAGGGAGTTAAAAAGTGATGAGGAAGGGAGGGAGGGAGGGAGTTAAAAAGTGATGAGGGAGGGAGTTAAAAAGTGATGAGGAAGGGAGGGAGGGAGTTAAAAAGTGATGAGGAAGGGAGGGAGGGAGGGAGTTAAAAAGTGATGAGGAAGGGAGGGAGGGAGGGAGTTAAAAAGTGATGAGGAAGGGAGGGAGGGAGGGAGTTAAAAAGTGATGAGGAAGGGAGGGAGGGAGGGAGTTAAAAAGTGATGAGGAAGGGAGGGAGGGAGTTAAAAAGTGATGAGGGAGGGAGTTAAAAAGTGATGAGGAAGGGAGGGAGGGAGTTAAAAAGTGATGAGGAAGGGAGGGAGGGAGGGAGGGAGTTAAAAAGTGATGAGGAAGGGAGGGAGGGAGTTAAAAAGTGATGAGGAAGGGAGGAATGGAGGGAGGGAGTTAAAAAGTGATGAGGGAGGGAGGGAGTTAAAAAGTGATGAGGGAGGGAGGGAGGGAGTTAAAAAGTGATGAGGGAGGGAGGGAGGGCGTTAAAAAGTGATGAGGAAGGGAGGGAGGGAGGGAGTTAAAAAGTGATGAGGAAGGGGGGGTAGATATAAGTAAAGAGTGTGCATTAATGTGTGGATGCATTGAGTGAATTAGAGAGAGCATGAGTTAATATGTGAATGTATTGTCTGAATGAGGGAGAGCATGAGTTAATGTGTGGATGAGTTGCCTGAATGAGGGAGAGCATGAGTTAATGTGTGGATGAGTTGCCTGAATGAGGGAGAGCATGAGTTAATGTGTGGATGAGTTGCCTGAATGAGGGAGAGCATGAGTTAATGTGTGGATGAGTTGCCTGAATGAGGGAAAGCATGAGTTAATGTGTGGATGCATTGAGTGAATGAGGGAGAGCATGAGTTAATGTGTGGATGAGTTGTCTGAATTAAAGTGTGAATTAGTGAGTGACTGTAAAAGTGTTTGTGTATCATAGATGTATAATTGTGGAAGGGCAAAGATGGCACTAGCAGGAGGTTTGAGCCTTGGGGACCAAGATGGCACAGGCAGGGTGTATATGGGACAAAGATGGCACTGGCCGGACTGTTTGGGGACAAAGTTGACTTGTGCTGGGCTGTTTGGGGACAAAGATTGCAAATCTTATGTGTGTTATCTGGGTGCTAGTCGGGTTCTATGTGGGCAGTGTGGACGCCAGGGCTGGCTTTGGGGTGTGCAACCTGTGATCTATGCCTGTAATTTAGGGGGTTTTAAATATACCTTTAATGCCCTGTTTTTATGTGAATTCCAATTGATCTTTACCTGCAAAGATGGGTTTTTGTGTTATTCTGTAGATCCATATCTGCTATGCTATGTTTCCATACATTATTTTTGTGTACTTGGAAATACAGGGTTAATATGTCTTATTCAGTTGATCTATACCTGCGATGCTACGTTTCATATATTATTATTGTATACCTGCAAATACAGGATTTGTATGTCTGATTCTGTTTATTTGATATATACCTTCAGTGCTGAGATCAGCAGTGTGTGTTTTTTCAGTGGTATGATTTAATGGTGGAAATTATTAATGCCCCCCCAGTTTGACTGTGGTATTTTGTGTGCCCCCCTTAAATATTGTTTCTAGAGTCGCCACTGTTCCCTACACACATGTTAACAGCGTGCGCCTGCGCCTGCCCCCCTCCTCATCGCAGCCCTTATGAAACCAACAACATGGGCTGTTTCACAACAAGGGAGGGCAGCCCAGAGACAGCCAATGGGAGGCCACCCCTGCCGGTCACGTGAGCACACACTTTATGTAATGTTGCCGCACATGTTATGTCAGGGGCTCTTTGTGCTTCTTCTTCTTCCCACTTTGTCTCCGCCGGAGTCCGGATCCACTGCGTGCCAAGCGGGGTGGAGTGTTACCCTCCTGTGACCCATGGATGTCTTTAACTGCCCCTCCTGCCAGCAGGCCCTCTGGGACCCTGTAACTGTAAGATGCGGCCACTCTTTCTGCAAAAGGTGCTTGCGGGGGCCAGCAGTGGACAGGTGCCACATTTGCAAGCAGAAGCTGAAGCCCAGGGGTGTCCAGGCGCTGAAATGTAACACCCTTTTATGCAACTTGCTGGAGAAGTGCCTGCAGAGCGAAACCAGACTGAACAGGGTGAGAAGCGACCTGCGCGATTTGCTCTCACTCCAGGACCACGAAGAGGCAGCAAAAGTGGCCTCCAGAGGAGTTGCGATGGGTGAGTTTCTGTAGGAGGTCCCATGGGGGGCATTTAAATGTCTATATGTGATCCTCATGATGATATAAGAGTAGATCATATATCACATTATATATGATCATTGCTATTATATACCGGGATTAACTCATCCATAGCCAGCGCATATTGAGTTTCTGTAAAATTGTGGACAGTGATCATTATCAATGCGCTTCTGTATTTTAATGGCCTGTTGTATGATTATTATTATTATTTATTGTTGCATATAGCGCCATCATACATACGCTGGTGGCAGCGTGTTAGGTGCCTGCCGCCGTCGCACTGTTACGTGTCTATGTAGGATGCCATCCTGAGAATGGAACGTAAAAACCTTTTTTGTTACTTAAAATATTTGTACTGGTGGTTGATCTGTGCCTTTCTACCATTAGACTGGGCTTAGAGGGTCTTTCAGGTGTTGAAATGTCTGCCCAGAGCCCAGCAATGCATTAAAGTGCAGAACCTTCATAGATGGAGAGGGGGAATGACGGAAGTAGAGGCGCATGTCCAAGACTGGACTCATCTCTGATAGCCTCAGGTCAGTTGAACCATCAGACGTGACATCAGTGCCAGTTAGGCATACCTTGGAGATCTTCTTTAGTCAGCTGACTGCAACTATTTAGGTATTAACCCTTTAATAGCACATCAAGAAGATTCTTTGGAGTGATTTGCCAAATTGTAAGACTTGTCATTTTTTTAAAGATGTGCTTAACTGAGTCACCTGCATTCAAGCAGGGATATCATCCATAACATACTGGTATCAAAAGCACCAAGTAGGGGTCTTATGTATGATCACAGCAGTGTAGAATAGGACAGAGTCAGTTCCAGACAGTGTGATCTGGAGATTTTACTCCTTCATCCGGAGACGCTGATATTTGGGCAACAAACCACGGACTCCGGGTCAAACCTTAAGAGTTCCCAGCTAGGCTCTTACAAGAATTATGGGGCTCATTCATTCTTTGGTGCAAAATTGGACGTTTGGGTGAGAGAGGGAACGTTCCTTGTCTCTCACCCTGCTCTGCGGACGCTGACATATTTAGATTTACGAATGTTTGCCATGTTAGGTTTTTTTATGTTCTGTCCAATAGCAGATTATCTAAAATCATAGCTACCTGTGGAGTAGGAGGAACGTAAACCAGTTCTGGGTGGATCGAGGAGCACCTGTGAACGCTGTGTGTCTGCTTATGACAGCTTGACAAAGGCCCTGTTTGGCCGAAACGTTGCTTTTGTTTGTTTTCGCTTAATAAAGTGTCCTAGAGACTGGAAGCTGTTTGGAGTGCTGGGATTCCTTTTCTTTGTTTGAATGCTTATGATACGGTTTGAGTAATAAGCAGCATTTAACGATAAGTAATTAGCGAGATCTTTAACCTGAGCGCTGTTGGTAGCTACTGAATACTTCAAAGCAGTCTGGTGACACTTTCCCGAACATCCAAGAGGGAGTCACTGGGTTCTGTCTATGAGACACATATAGTGCTACATGTAGTATGGGCGATCAGACCTACTTCCACATTTCTGGGTGACAGATGGTGCCCTTCTGTGGCACCTGGACCAAGAGCCGGAGCTAGGCCCTTTTGCACCCGAGGCAACAATGAAAAATTGCACCCCCCAGCTATTTTTTTTTTTTACAGAGGTTGTTTAATTTACACTGCCCTTACACGCACCTGTCCATAAACACACAAACACACATACACGTTGCCTTTACACACACCTGTTCATTATCACGCATATACGCATACACTGCCCTTATACACAACTGCCCATAAACACACATATATGCATACACTGCCCTTACACACGACTGCCCATAAACACACACATACACTGCCCTTACACGCGACTGCCCTCACACACACACACACCTGCCCATTAATATGTATATACACATACACCAGCTTACAAACATACAAATACCTACACTGCCCTTACACACGCACACACACCAGCTTACAAACACACACCTGCCCTTTAACACGTGTATACACATACACTGCCCTCACACTCCCCTACATTTACACACACACATATACACACACACATATACACAAACACCAGCTTACAAACACAGAAATACCTACACTGCCCATACACACACACACGCTGCCCATACACACACACACACACACTGCCTATTCACACAGACACACACATGCTGCCCATACACACACATGCTGCCCATACACACACATGCTGCCCACACACACACACGCTACCCATACACACACACACACTGCCCACACACACACTGCCCACACACACTGCTCATACACACACACACTGCTCATACACACACACACACACATATTGCCCATACACATACACACACACACTGCCCATACACACACACCAGGTTACAAACACACACACATACACAGCACTTACACACACACCAGCTTACAAACACACACACATATACACAGCCCTCACACACACACACACACCAGCTTACAAACACACATCTATACACAGCCCTTTCTCCCATCTATTACTTTTCTCATCTTCCATCATCTTCTATCTTCCATCCTGTGGTGGGAGCTCGAGGTCTGTCACTCCAGGCCTCTGCTTGACATCATATCCCGGAGCTCTGCATCATTTGCCGTCGCATAGTGGTTAGGGAGAAGGGAAGACGAGGTCTGAATAGGGAGCGTGAGGTCTGTCAAATGTTGGGCCGGTTTGAGGGGGATTGTGATATCCCCAACCAGCCCTGCTCATCGGACACCTCCACCCCAGACCAGTGCTGATGGTGCCTGGGTGCGCACTGCCCACGGGGGCGCCTGATGAGCAGGGCTGGATGGAGAGAGCACAATCGTGCAGTCCCCTGAAGACCGGCACAGGGGAGGGGGCCTTTCCGGTCGCCCCCTCCCAAATAGAAAAGCTACTGTCCGTGATCTCCCCAAGCAGACCTGCAGCTTCTGATCGGGCAGCTGTGCGCCCCCTCGCAGGTGCGCCCAAGGCGAGTGGCTCACTCGCCTCACCCTTGCTACAGCCCTGCCTGGACCAGGAGAATGCCAGCTGTCACTCCAGAAAATATGGTGTCCTCCAATGAAAGTAGGTCCCAATGTAATGTAAGAAAATACCCGCAATGTATAAGTAGGTTGGACCCCCACCCACTAGGGGCCACAAAAAAACCCCTTCATGCCTGGTCATACACAGAAGAACTCTACATTGGCATTGAGAACCGTAGCCATAATGGACTACATACATTGGGAATTAAACAATTCTATTGCCATAGCAACAATTAATAATAATTTATTATCATTCAAGAATTATTTCAAAACTGTATGTATATTTAGTTACAAAAGTATATTGAGTAGAGTACGTTGAATATCGACACATGTAACATTCAATGTAATTATGTTGTAGGCGCAACATATTAAACACTGGCTAAATTTTCCTCCATTTAGCTGCTTGAAGATCTCGGTTTTCCGGGGGCCTTCATCTCCTGAAGAGCTGTTAGACGAGGTCTCTCATTACTTGAAGTCGTCCAGTCCAGACGCCGCTACCCTCATAGCTCCTCTAAAAGCTGCATCCATTGATTCATGTGGCACAATAGTGAATGTGAAGGTAACGTTAAGTTTTGGTATGATTGGGATATAGCCATTGAAATACTGCAGGTTTACCTTACCAGGAGACATACGAAAATCACAAACAGTAGGAACCAAATTCATAACTTACCTCTGGCTCAGGGGGCATAAGATTGAAATGTTGAAATGTTGAAATGTTGAGATACATCTGATGTCATCAATACAATGTGAGCCAGGAGAAAGAGTCAGAGCAAGCTATAGGTAAAGGGCCATATTTTAAATTTAGTTTCAGAGGGTATGCAGAGCTAGTGGAGGGACTGGCACAGTGGGACAGCTAATGATGGGACAGGGACTAATACTCACCGTACCCTTGTCTTTAGACAACGTCACATATTATATGACTCCACTTATTGTACCTCCCCTTTTATTATACTGTAAAGCGTAACATAGATGCACAAACACGTAGTAAAAAATAAATATGCGTACATATACATTGTACTGTGAAAAAGTATTTCCACTCTTTCCCATTTTTTCTGGCTTTTGCACATTTGTCACATTGAAATGTTTCAGATCATCAAACTAATTTTAATATTAAATAAAGTCAACTTCAGTAAAACACAAAATGCAGTTTTCAAATGAAGATTTTATGTATGGGAGGAAAATAAGCTATCCTACTCAACCTGGCACTATGTGAAAAAGTAATTGCCCCCTTACTTATTGAATCAATTAATTAACCAAATTTAAATGATAATTGGGTTTAATTTCACTAGACACCCCCAGACATGATTACTCCCAGCCCTGCTGAATCTAAATATCAGTTAAATAGAAAGTTTTTTGCAAAGTGATGTAGGCTTAAAGATCTCAGAAAGCAGCACATGATGCCACGATCTGAAGAAACTCAAGAGCAAAGAAGAAACAAAGTCATTGACATCTATCAGTCTGGAAATCATCCAAAGCAATTTCTAAGGCTCTGGGACTCCAGCAAAGCACTGTGAGAGCCATTATCTACAAATGGAGAAAACGAACAAAAAGAACACAAACTCTTGTCTGACATTTGCCAAAATACATCTTGATGATCCTCAAGACTTTTGGGATAATATTCTGTGGACTGATGAGTCTAAAGTGGAATTTTTTTGAAAGACATGCTTCCTGGTAAATCTGAAGTAAATCTTAACACAGCATTCCATAACATCATACCAACAGTCTAACACGGTGGTGGTGGTAGTGTGGTGGCCTGGGACTGCTTTGCTGTTTCAGGACCTGGGCGACTTCCCATAATTGATGACGCCTGAAGGAGAATGTCCAGTCATCAGTTTGTGACCTAAAGCACAAGCGCAGTTGGTTATGCAGCAGGACCATGATCCGAAGCACATAAGCAAGTCCACCTCTTAATGGCTCAAAATAAACAAAATGAAGGTTCGGTGCTACCAAGTCAAAGTCCTGACTTAAATCCGTAGGTAATGCTCGAAAACCTTCCAATGTGGCTGAATTAAGCCAAGAAGAGTCACCAATATTAATAATAATATTGCTATTTATTGCAAATGTTTGATTGCACTTTTTGCGCAAAGGATGGCAACCAGTAATGGCATTATTTTTTCACATGAGTAAAAAAGGTTTTGATGAACTCTTTACCTTCAATAAATAAAATAATGATTTAAAAGCTGCATTTTGTGTTTATAAATTGTTTTATATTAACATGTAAATATGACAAGAAAGGAGAAATTGAAGAAATTAGGTAAATACCGTATTTTCTCTAGTTTTTTCAGAGTAAATGGTCTGAAAAATATCCCTCGTCTTATATTCGTTATAATCAAACCT
Source organism: Spea bombifrons (assembly GCF_027358695.1). Lineage (NCBI taxonomy): Eukaryota > Metazoa > Chordata > Amphibia > Anura > Pelobatidae > Spea > Spea bombifrons. The sequence goes on from NC_071094.1 coordinate 12,403,973, forward strand.
CAAATAGAGATCTGACTACAAGACTAAGATCCATATTCCCCGCAGCGCTGCAGGGGACTTGAATCCTTCTCTCTGGCAGCCAGTGGCTTCTATGACAGAGCGCAGGCATCACATGACCTTCCAGTGCTCCACCAAAGAAGCCGTGGCACTTTTTATTAACAGAGCAATTCTCTCTTCTGCATGTGCTCTGGCAGCTCTTATAACATGCTTTTCTTCTTTCTGCCTAATCTTATAGATCTGTCTGTCTTCCTAACTTTGCTTTTCTTTGTATTTACTAAATGCTTCTTGTTTTTTACTATTCTGGCCACTTCTGCGGAGTATCACAGTGTTTTCTTTAAATTTTGCTCTTACTGACCAGCCTAATAAAACTTTATGTTACCTTCAATAATTGAACTTTTAAATAATCTCATTCCTCCTGTACTACATTAAATGGCACCAAGTAACTTTTTTACACATTTTCTCATTTTAGAAAATTCAGCAAGGGTGTGGGGTCATTAGGGTGACCAAATTTGCCTTGTTTTCCAGGACACATATAATTTTTACATATTGCTGACCAAACCTGCTGTATGGGGCATTATTTTATCTGTGCTGGCAGCATCAATACACAAGGGGGCAGCTGGGGCCATTACTTAAATCAATACTAAAAGGAGGGGCTGGCTGGGGGCAAAAACACAAAAGGGGGGTCAACGACAAAGAATTGTGGGAAAAAACATTGTTTTTATTGTTGTAGCTTAGCCCATCCAGATGTGTGACAGAGCCTGTCCAGGTGTGTGTGTGTTTGGGTGTTAGTTTGGCAGAGCCTTTCCTGTGTTTGGGTGTCGATGTGGAAGAGGCTGTCCTGGTGTGTGTGTGTCAGTGCGGCAGAGCCTGTCCTGGTGTGTGTGTGTTTGGGTGTCAATGTCCTGGTGTGTGTGTTTGGGTGTTGGTGTGGCAGAGCCTGTCCTGGTGTGTGTGTGTGTCAGTGTGGCACAGCCTGTCCTGGTGTGTGTGTTTGGGTGTCGATGTGCCAGAGCCTGTCCTGGTGTATATGTCTGGGTGTTGGTGTGGCAGAGCCTGTCCTGGTGTGTTTGTCGGTGTGGCAGAACATGTCCTGGTGTGTGTGTTTTTGGGTGTCAATGTGGCAGAGCCCATCCTGATGTTTGGTTGTTGATGTGGCAGAGCCTGTCCTGGTGTGTGTGTTTGGTCATCTGTTTCCTGGCACTGTAGAAATAAATTTAACTATTTAATTTTTACCATTTCAGAGATAAAGCACCCTCCTTTGTAGATCACTTCAAAGGACAAACCTTTTCAGGCCCAAAAATCAGAGAGAGGAGAAGTAAAGTTATTGTGTTATTTACTCTATTTCAATCTGCATATTTTATTAAAATTGATTAGTGACTTCAGGCACCCTGTGTATGATGACTTTTTTAGTGTACTGATGTACTCCCAATCCCATCACATTAGATTATATCCTATATTATCTGCCTAGCACTGATGTCATCTTATCCAGTACACATGGATGCTGAGGAGTTAAGCTTCTGTCTATTGATTTTATTTCTATAAAAAAGGCCCACCAAAATCCTCAGCACCAGGCCCATGATGATCTTAATCCAGCCCTGCCAATAACTAATACATAAAGATTTTTGTATATTGTATATTTTTCATTTTTTAGAGTCAATTACCAGCCCCTGGCAAGTATGTCTTAATGGGAAATAAGATTAAAGCGATTAAAGGGAAATGCTCTGAAAAATACCCCTTGTTTTATAATCCAACCTCAAATAAGAGTAAGATCCAGATCCCTGCAGCGCTACAGGGGACCTGGATCCTTGTCTCTGTCAGCTGGTGGACGTCTGCGCAATGTGCCGGGACTCCTATGACGGAGCGGCAACGTGACATAATATTTGGGTCAACATAGAAGTAAAGTCATGCAGTAAGAAAAAAAATGATATAGCTGTATTATTCCAAAAGAAAATGAAGCCTTTAGTCAGTTGATACACTTTATTACGCTAAAATAGAAATACATATAAAGTAACAAAAGCTTTTAAGACCTCACTTGTCACTTATTTTGTGTGATTTATATTTATATGAATTTCTGATGTTAAGTATTTCTTTTTCTTTCTAAATATCTTACAGGGAGGAAAGAAGAAAAAAGACAAGCATTAGAAGAACAAAAGTGATACAATGTTGCTGGAACATGCATTTAACAAACCTCCATTATACTTATTAATGCGCTTCTGCATGTGTGTTTGTAAATGGTCTGCAATGTATATACTGATCTTTACTTAAAGGTCATGGGTTTTCAGAATAAAACCTTAAACAAACTTGTTGAAGTATTCCAATATCTTATGAAATATACCGAGTACCTGTATATAGACTCTATACAATCGTCTACAGCCTAGGGCTGAATATTGAGCAGACTGAGGGATCTATCAGGAAATAACACGGGGGCTCAATATAGAAAACAGAGGGGGGGGTATTAAAGAAACATTTACATAAATAAAGGTGTTTCACAATGTATCAGAGGGAAGTTCGTGAAATCAAGGAGCTGAAACCACAACTCTCCTGACAAGCCTTCTGTTGGTGAATAACTACAAACAGCAGACTAAAGTGGAGGACTGCATTGGGATGCGGGTTCTGCGGGACCCACCAAAAAACTCGGGTGGTCTTTCGGGCGCTGCGGACGGTCAGACACTGTACCTGCGGGTCTCAGTAATCCTGCGCACTCCCGCAAGGCTGCCTTCGCGTTGCTCCCTCACAACATCTATTCTCTTGTTCCGCAAAAGGAAGCCAGCGGAGTCACGTGATTTTACGCCATGTCACATGACTCTGCTCAGCTCCTGGGTGGAACAAGAGAAGAGATGCTGTAAGGGAGCAACATGAAGGCAGCCTTGCGGGACTGCACAGAAAATCTGCAGTACAGGTAAGGGGGTGGGTGTGATTGACCACATATGTTGCGGGAGCGGGCGGAATCGGACACATATGTTGCGGGAGCGGGTGGGATTGGACACATATTTTGCGGGAGCGGGCGGGAGTGGAACGCGCACATTGTGGAAGCGGGCGGTAATGGTCACAAAATCAGCGGGAGCAGGATTAAAAAAACTAAAGGACCTGACTCTAAACAGGTCTTGACTGAGGATGACCAACTGGCTCTGGCACTTGAAGGCCACCAAATAACATTTGTGCAGAGATCAGCAGGATATGTGTGGCTGCGAGTAACGTTATTACAGTTTTGGAGCGTACGGTCGCCCGTATCCATCGGGCAGTCACACAATAGTGGGATATGGCGGTATGGGTAATTTGCTATCCCCGCCCATTGTTTATATTACCATTCATTGAAGCAGTTCCCCACCTTTGTGTATAGATTATTTTTTGGGGTTGCCAACTTGCTCTCAGGTCCAGGAAACCTTTTATATTTTAAATCTGCATATTTTTAGGTATAATCATCACGCAGAAGGAAACATAACAAACCTGATGTACAATTGTGGAGTAAAGATACCACAACAATTAAATTATTGGAAAATTGAATATTATTGGAAAATTATTATTATAATGGAAATTATTGAAATATTTTTTATATTATTTTGAAAACTGCCAAATTTTGTTCCAGGAGGAATATAGAGACTTTATTGCATATCCGAGGACTTTTCAGGCAAAGTTTTTGGGGTAATTCTATCTCTTAGATCGGCAGCAGATGTTTATTCCAGGGACTTTGTTGACATTAAAGACGTAAAGCTCAGGTACAGGTAATTTATTGCAGCTAACAAATTGCAACTGGATAACCCGGGCTTGTTAGGGAGTCATTGTTGGTCCTTGTGATCACCAAATAAATAGCACTGTGGGTTGTAGTTTTGAAAGCAACTTCCGATACAACGATGGGCGAGAGGGGCAGTAAAAGCTACTGTCCTTCCACATGTTATTTTATTTTCCAGCAGACCCTACAACTTCTCTGTGGCTTACCTTTGGAGGCAGTTGTTTTTGTTCAGTCCCACAGGCCACGGTTCCAAGCAAATATTTTCGAGTAAAGGGACACTTCAGTAATAGTTGTCAATGTACATATGATACCCATAATTAAGACGGTTTGAGATGAGGTTCCAGGCAATTTTTACCACTTATCCCCACAGAGCCGGCATTGTCTGGCTAATTTAAGTGCAAGTCACCCCACCCCTCACCCCATAAATCCAAAAAGAAAACGAATGCCCGTCTCTTTAACAAAGCTTGTACAGCTTGACCCGTTACCTTGCCCTCTTGGAACTTTTATGTTGTTTGAATATCAGCCTTCCTTTGTATTGCTGACTGTACACTTTTGGGCAAAGGCTGTTTTAACGTTTTTGCTGTGTTACTGTTTATAATTTCCTTCTTTGTCATTTTGTGCATCCACACACATTGTATACACATTATACCACAAACATTACATATCATATATTATATATTTTTGAAAACTAAACACCCCAGGGTATTTCAAATACTGATATTTTCCTTCTTTCCATGCACACATTTTATCACCAGCCTTTCTCAACATTTGCAGTAGTTTTTGTGCCCCCCCCCCCACACATTTAGGTATGAATTTACAGCTCCTGGTATATGTTACTGTCAAAAAACAGCCCAATTTGTGTTCATCTTGACAAGGTTTGCATTTTTTTTTGAATTTCAACATCAGTCTGTGCTGCCAGGCCCATTAGACTTAGTTTATTGTGAATCTAGTGTTTAGCCAATATGTGTGTAGTAGATGCATGGCGCGGTTACCCTTTCAGGCAGAAATGGTACGAGGGTGGAGTGGCGAGAGTTAACAGAGTTTAAATAAGATGTGGAGTGAACCCAATCAACCGTAAATGAGGTTTACTCCAATTCATTAGTATCTTTGTGTTATTATGGGAGTCCTTTTGCCTAAACCATTCCAAGTTGGGAAATGTGACACCTCTCCTAGCCAGAAAGGCACCGTTTTGACCCTGCAAAGAACCCTCCAACAAACAAAGGCGTTACAAACTCAGCCCCTTTTCTACTAAAGGTTATATTTAAAAGATTAAATCTAGATCTAGGGATCTGGGGTCCTCATATTTATATATGAGGTGCCCACATTTTTCCTAGCAGAATGACATCAGACAAGGTTGGGTTACCTCCAATCATTTAATAGATAAACTGAAGTCTGCAGTGTTAGATCACAGACTGACCAAGGAAGGTCATTATGGAAAGAGGGATTTCTGACAAGTCTGGATCTGAAAAAATATAACCTTTATATGCTGTAACTGGATAGAAAAACCCTTTGCTAGGTGTCGAATAAGTGGCCCAATCTCGTAGCCCTTCCTACTCTTCTGCGGACTGCAGCCCTGACATCTGACCTGCAGTCAACAGGTATAAAGTATCCTGTACTTCGATATTAAGGTGTCCTTATTTTGGTGGCCAAGATCTAATTTTGCAATAAATCGCCATTATTCTTGCCAAAAGCTCCTCCGGGAATAGAATAAAGTACTTCTGTAAGTAGGATTTCTATTAACTGTTCTCCCTTTTATTTTTATCTGCTTGGTGTGACTAAATTGTTAATATAATTGTTTGTATGTACTGTAAATATTTTTTATTTCATAATAAATCATTCATTTATTAAGTTCCTGCCTTTGTCTGGTATAAGAACCACATTTGCCTTGAAGAGAGTTATTTAATAATCCGTAGTCTTCTTAGATGCTTGGCTAATCTGCATGTTTGGATATATAAACTATTTGGGGACAGTAGATTAAAAAGTAAGTTGAGCGTTTTAACCAGGTTTGGTGGCAGCATTACCTATCTTTATATCAGAGTGGGAGGTGTGTAAGCGGGGCATTTAATTTTTATTTTCCAGTCTAGTGAAGACAGATAGTGATTTAGACCCTCTTACCGCTAAAATAAGTCACGTGCCTGCTTGGAGTAGTGCGCATTCCAGACATGTGCCATGTCCTATTTTTAGGAGATCTTTCAACCTGGCCAAGTCAATCTACCCCATCAAATCATATTTTTTTTTTAAACTACACACTCCATGGGCATTTACAACACCATTTTTTAAAACTCTTTCCATGTGATAATGTTTGTGAAGATATAGTGCTAATTTTAGTACTTGCTCATATCTGCATGTATATTTGGAAAAAGATTTGTGAAACTGGATGGTTCTCCTGATGCTGACATCCGTGGCAAATTATTTTTACATGTTACACATTTTTTAAACTATTTTATTATTATTATTATGATTTTACGGATCACTTGTGATTAGTGAGCTGGGCTCCATTGACTGTGTGGTTGAATTCAGTACATGGACAGACCCTTGTGAAGTCATTAGCTGTTCAGTTGGCAGTGCCATCTTGTGAGTGGCAGCAATGGTGCTTAGAATAAAATCAGTCAGGGTGCAATGAAAAAACATTGTACAGAATTATCAGTAATCAGGTTCCCTTTATTCTCAGTGGAACTCAATGTATCACTAAATAGTGTTCAGAAAAGACAGAATATGGAGGCAGAGAGACAAACAGTGTGCCATGCAGTATACATTTATCGGCCAATCACAGTGATTGAATGACATAGGTGGTTGCTAATTGGTTCCTACAGACTGCCTTGGTAACGAGACAGTCTCCTGCAGTGGGTTCTATACCATCAATATAGGTTTTTGGGCACACTTTTTGTGCGATAACATAGAACATGATTGATGTTTTTACTGTTTAATAACTATGATTAATAACTCATTGTTAACTGAAATAAACAATGTGAGAAGTGGCACATGGCAAATAGATAGAAAAATAGTGGCTCTCCAGCTGTCATGGGACAATGATTTCCTTGAGTTCAGTCAGTATCTTAAAGGAAGAGAAGCATGCATATGGTCATCTGAGATTATGAGCTTTGTAATTCTACAACAGCCAGAGGACTGCTGTCTTTCTCAGGTAAGCATACAGCAGGGCAATGTCCTTTTCTAAACTTTGCTCATACCTCTTCTCCTCTTTGTCTTCTCAAAAACTGTTTTATTTGTGTTTTTCTCAAACACTATCTTGATTATTTTTGTATAAATTAAATCCCATAATGATCAAAATCACCTGATTCCAAAATCTCAATACACAAAATAACCTCCCTTTTTAATGTAAACAAACTGAGTAAATGAGACGAATAAAACCAACATTAGACAATATAGATTTAGAAACTTCACATTTATTTAGAAAAATTAAACAGAATAAGAAACATTTTGCAGTTTCCGGATAAGAACATTAGGAAGTTAAGAGACAACATGACAGTGAGAAATATGGCCAAAATAAGGGCTACATCTGGACTCACAAAGAGTCATCCTTCAGCACTCAGGAGAGGAAAAACCCCCATTATGGAGGAAACCTCTGGGGAACCATGGCAAAAAGGACTGCCCTTCCCTCTGGGCTTAAGTAGGAAAATGTAAAATGCCCTTAATTGTTCTTCAATTAAAATTACCTTTAACAGTGTGTTTCTTTCAAATTATTATTATTATTATACTTTAGATTCGGCAGAAGCTGAAAATTTTACAGATAATGACAAGTACAATACAGCAATTGACATACAGCTACAAGAGAAATAAAGGGGCCTGTTCCCGCAGGAACTTACAATCTATGTTTTAACAGAATGGAATTATTTGACAAGTTTATGTTCCCTTACTTACCATCTGCACCCCCACCAAAAGAAACAATAATGGAAGAAATGTTGAGACCCTTTGCAAAAGATTTGTCTACACTGTTATAATCATTTACAACCTTGTGACATAACCACCAACTCACAAGGTCAGCAACCATGGAATGGATCTTTTGCAGAGGCACAAATGGTACATGTCAATCTAATCAGCTACAACCTCCTTGAGCTAGAACCCTCAAATTGCAAGGTAAGCATAAATAGAAAGGATGTTTGGCAGAGGCACTAGTCTTTAAAAAATGGTACATGAGTCAATCCTCTAATTAATTAGAACATTGTTAGCTAGACTCCTGAATCTCAAGGTTAGCAAACAATGTTGATACCCTTGTCAGAGGCACCATACTTAAACATATGGTACTTTAGTTAATGCTCTAATTAAATAGACCCTACTTAGCTACACCAATAAATCTCAAGGTCTTAAAGCGGCAATAGTCTTACAAAAACAATCAAGAGTTGTTACTCATATCAGATTTATCCTCCTGAAGTAAGACCTTCAAATCACAAGGTTAGCAGCGATGGAATCAATCATGACACCTTTTGATGAGGCATTTGTCTCTAATAAACTACATACAAGTTCTAATTTATCAATTAGAACCAAATTTGCTACAGCTATCAAATCTCAATGTTGGAAGCAATGGAATAATTTATGATACCCTTTGTGGAGCCACAGATCTCTAACAAACAGTACACAAGTTCATGCTCTAACTAATTAGAACCTCCTTAACTAGACCCCCAAAACTCAAGGATAGCAACGATGGAGTAGATATTGATAGCCTCTGAGAGGCAACCTTCTCCACCAAAAATAGTATGCCAGTTGCTGCTCCTATCAGGTACAACATTCTGAGCTTGGACTCTCAAATTAAAACGTAAGCGTAAATGGAAGGACTCATGTCATGCTCCAAAAAATGGTACACAAGTAAGTGTTCTAGTGATTTACCAGCTCTTTAGCTAGAAACCCTTAATCTTTACATCAGCAACAAGTGAATGAAACTTGATGCCCTTTGAAAGGCAACAGTATTCTCAAAAATGGTACATTAGTTGCTGCTCCTATGAGACACACATCTTGAGATTGCTTCTTAATGTCTGAAACAATGGAATGACTCATGATACCCTTTGTGGAGGCATCAGTCTTTAACATAGGGTACACAAGTTAATGCTCTAATTAAAACCCACTAGCTAGTTGTCTAAATCTCAAGGATAGCAACAATGGAGTGGATTTTGATACCCTTTGAGAGGAAAAAGTATCCACAAAAATGTTACAAAGGTTGCTGCTCCTATCAGATACAATGTCCTAAACTAGGACCCTGAAACCTAAATGTCAGCAGCAATGGAACACAAGTTAATGCTCTAATTAATTAAAACCCACGAGCTAGTTGTCTAAATCTCAAGGATAGCAACAATGGAGTGGATTTTGATACCCTTTGAGAGGAAAAAGTATCCACAAAAATGTTACAAAGGTTGCTGCTCCTATCAGATACAATGTCCTAAACTAGGACCCTGAAATCTAAATGTCAGCAGCAATGGAACACAAGTTAATGCTCTACTTAATTAAAACCCACTAGCTAGTTGTCTAAATCTCAAGGATAGCAACAATGGAGTGGATTTTGATACCCTTTGAGAGGAAAAAGTATCCACAAAAATGTTACAAAGGTTGCTGCTCCTATCAGATACAATGTCCTAAACTAGGACCCTGAAATCTAAATGTCAGCAGCAATGGAATGATTGATGATACCCTTTGTGGAGGCACCAATCTCTAACAAACAGTACACAAGTTAATGCTCTAACTAATTAGAACCTCCTTAACTAGACCCCCAAAACTCAAGGATAGCAACGATGGAGTAGATATTGATAGCCTCTGAGAGGCAACCTTCTCCACCAAAAATAGTATGCCAGTTGCTGCTCCTATCAGGTACAACATTCTGAGCTTGGACTCTCAAATTAAAACGTAAGCATAAATGGAAGGACTCATGTCATGCTCCAAAAAATGGTACACAAGTAAGTGTTTAGTCATTTACCAGCTTTTTAGCTAGAAACCCTTAATCTTAACATCAGCAACAAGTGAATGAAACTTGATGCCCTTTGAAAGGCAACAGTATTCTCAAAAATGGTACATTAGTTGCTGCTCCTATGAGACACACATCTTCAGATTGCTTCTTAATGTCAGAAGCAATGGAATGACTCATGATACCCTTTGTGGAGGCATCAGTCTTTAACATAGGGTACACAAGTTAATGCTCTAATTAAAACCCACTAGCTAGTTGTCTAAATCTCAAGGATAGCAACAATGGAGTGGATTTTGATACCCTTTGAGAGGAAAAAGTATCCACAAAAATGTTACAAAGGTTGCTGCTCCTATCAGATACAATGTCCTAAACTAGGACCCTGAAATCTAAATGTCAGCAGCAATGGAACACAAGTTAATACTCTACTTAATTAAAACCCACTAGCTAGTTGTCTAAATCTCAAGGATAGCAACAATGGAGTGGATTTTGATACCCTTTGAGAGGAAAAAGTATCCACAAAAATGTTACAAAGGTTGCTGCTCCTATCAGATACAATGTCCTAAACTAGGACCCTGAAATCTAAATGTCAGCAGCAATGGAATGACTGATGATACCCTTTGTGGAGGCACCAATCTCTAACAAACAGTACACAAGTTCATCCTCTAACTAATTAGAACCTCCTTAACTAGACCCCCAAAACTCAAGGATAGCAACGATGAAGTAGATATTGATAGCCTCTGAGAGGCAACCTTCTCCACCAAAAATAGTATGCCAGTTGCTGCTCCTATCAGGTACAACATTCTGAGCTTGGACTCTCAAATTAAAACCTAAGGATAAATGGAAGGACTCATGTCATGGTCCAAAAAATGGTACACAAGTAAGTGTTCTAGTCATTTACCAGCTCTTTAGCTAGAAACCCTTAATCTTAACGTCAGCAACAACTGAATGAAACTTGATGCCCTTTGAAAGGCAACAGTATTCTCAAAAATGGTACATTAGTTGCTGCTCCTATGAGACACACACATCTTGAGATTGCTTCTTAATGTCTGAAGCAATGGAATGACTCATAATACCCTTTATGTAGGCATCAGTCTTTACAGAGGGTACACAAGTTAATTCTCTAATTAAAACCCACTAGCTAGTTGTCTAAATCTCAAGGATAGCAACAATGGAGTGGATTTTGATACCCTTTGAGAGGAAAAAGTATCCACAAAAATGTTACAAAGGTTGCTGCTCCTATCAGATACAATGTCCTAAACTAGGACCCTGAAATCTAAATGTCAGCAGCAATGGAACACAAGTTAATGCTCTAATTAATTAAAACCCACTATCTAGTTGTCTAAATCTCAAGGATAGCCACAATGGAGTGGATTTTGATACCCTTTGAGAGGAAAAAGTATCCACAAAAATGTTACAAAGGTTGCTGCTCCTATCAGATACAATGTCCTAAACTAGGACCCTGAAATCTAAATGTCAGCAGCAATGGAACACAAGTTAATGCTCTACTTAATTAAAACCCACTAGCTAGTTGTCTAAATCTCAAGGATAGCAACAATGGAGTGGATTTTGATACCCTTTGAGAGGAAAAAGTATCCACAAAAATGTTACAAAGGTTGCTGCTCCTATCAGATACAATGTCCTAAAGTAGGACCCTGAAATCTAAATGTCAGCAGCAATGGAATGACTGATGATACCCTTTGTGGAGGCACCAATCTCTAACAAACAGTACACAAGTTCATGCTCTAACTAATTAGAACCTCCTTAACTAGACCCCCAAAACTTAAGGATAGCAATGATGGAGTAGATATTGATAGCCTCTGAGAGGCAACCTTCTCCACCAAAAATAGTATGCCAGTTGCTGCTCGTATCAGGTACTACATTCTGAGCTTGGACTCTCAAATTAAAACGTAAGCATAAATGGAAGGACTCATGTCATGCTCCAAAAAATGGTACACAAGTAAGTGTTCTAGTCATTTACCAGCTCTTTAGCTAGAAACCCTTAATCTTAACAACAGCAACAAGTGAATGAAACTTGATGCCCTTTGAAAGGCAACAGTATTCTCAAAAATGGTACATTAGTTGCTGCTCCTATGAGACACACATCTTGAGATTGCTTCTTAATGTTTGAAGCAATGGAATGACTCATGATACCCTTTGTGGAGGCATCAGTCTTTAACATAGGGTACACAAGTTAATGCTCTAATTAATTAAAACCCACTGGCTAGTTGTCTAAATCTCAAGGATAGCAACAATGGAGTGGATTTTGATACCCTTTGAGAGGAAAAAGTATCCACAAAAATGTTACAAAGGTTGCTGCTCCTATCAGATACAATGTCCTAAACTAGGACCCTGAAATCTAAATGTCAGCAGCAATGGAACAAGAGTTAATGCTCTACTTAATTAAAACCCAATAGCTAGTTGTCTAAATCTCAAGGATAGCAACAATGGAGTGGATTTTGATACCCTTTGAGAGGAAAAAGTATCCACAAAAATGTTACAAAGGTTGCTGCTCCTATCAGATACAATGTCCTAAACTAGGACCCTGAAATCTAAATGTCAGCAGCAATGGAACAAGAGTTAATGCTCTACTTAATTAAAACCCACTAGCTAGTTGTCTAAATCTCAAGGATAGCAACAATGGAGTGGATTTTGATACCCTTTGAGAGGAAAAAGTATCCACACAAATGTTACAAAGGTTGGTGCTCCTATCAGATACAATGTCCTAAACTAGGACCCTGAAATCTAAATGTCAGCAGCAATGGAACAAGAGTTAATGCTCTACTTAATTAAAACCGACTAGCTAGTTGTCTAAATCTCAAGGATAGCAACAATGGAGTGGATTTTGATATCCTTTGAGAGGAAAAAGTATCCACAAAAATGTTACAAAGGTTGCTGCTCCTATCAGATACAACGTCCTAAACTAGGAACCTGAAATCTAAATGTCAGCAGCAATGGGACACAAGTTAATGCTCTACTTAATTAAAACCCAATAGCTAGTTGTCTAAATCTCAAGGATAGCAACAATGGAGTGGATTTTGATACCCTTTGAGAGGAAAAAGTATCCACAAAAATGTTACAAAGGTTGCTGCTCCTATCAGATACAATGTCCTAAACTAGGACCCTGAAATCTAAATGTCAGCAGCAATGGAACACAAGTTAATGCTCTAATTAATTAAAACCCACTGGCTAGTTGTCTAAATCTCAAGGATAGCAACAATGGAGTGGATTTTGATACCCTTTGAGAGGAAAAAGTATCCACAAAAATGTTACAAAGGTTGCTGCTCCTATCAGATACAATGTCCTAAACTAGGACCCTGAAATCTAAATGTCAGCAGCAATGGAATGACTGATGATACCCTTTTTGGAGGCACCAATCTCTAACAAACAGTACACAAGTTCATCCTCTAACTAATTAGAACCTCCTTAACTAGACCCTCAAAACTCAAGGATAGCAACGATGAAGCTGATATTGATAGCCTCTGAGAGGCAACCTTCTCCACCAAAAATAGTATGCCAGTTGCTGCTCCTATCAGGTACAACATTCTGAGCTTGGACTCTCAAATTAAAACGTAAGCATAAATGGAAGAACTCATGTCATGCTCCAAAAAATGGTACACAAGTAAGTGTTCTAGTCATTTACCAGCTCTTTAGCTAGAAACCCTTAATCTTAACATCAGCAACAACTGAATGAAACTTGATGCCCTTTGAAAGGCAACAGTATTCTCAAAAATGGTACAGTAGTTGCTGCTCCTATGAGACACACATCTTGAGATTGCTTCTTAATGTCAGAAGCAATGGAATGACTCATGATACCCTTTGTGGAGGCATCAGTCTTTAACATAGGGTACACAAGTTAATGCTCTAATTAATTAAAACCCACTAGCTAGTTGTCTAAATCTCAAGGATAGCAACAATGGAGTGGATTTTGATACCCTTTGAGAGGAAAAAGTATCCACAAAAATGTTACAGAGGTTGCTGCTCCTATCAGATACAATGTCCTAAACTAGGACCCTGAAATCTAAATGTCAGCAGCAATGGAACACAAGTTAAAGCTCTACTTAATTAAAACCCACTAGCTAGTTGTCTAAATCTCAAGGATAGCAACAATGGAGTGGATTTTGATACCCTTTGAGAGGAAAAAGTATCCACAAAAATGTTACAAAGGTTGCTGCTCCTATCAGATACAATGTCCTAAACTAGGAGCCTGAAATCTAAATGTCAGCAGCAATGGAACACAAGTTAATGCTCTACTTAATTAAAACCCACTATCTAGTTGTCTAAATCTCAAGGATAGCAACAATGGAGTGGATTTTGATACCCTTTGAGAGGAAAAAGTATCCACAAAAATGTTACAAAGGTGGCTGCTCCTATCAGATACAATGTCCTAAACTAGGACCCTGAAATCTAAATGTCAGCAGCAATGGAATGACTGATGATACCCTTTGTGGAGGCACCAATCTCTAACAAACAGTACACAAGTTCATCCTCTAACTAATTAGAATCTCCTTAACTAGACCCCCAAAACTCAAGGATAGCAACGATGGAGTAGATATTGATAGCCTCTGAGAGGCAACCTTCTCCAACAAAAATAGTATGCCAGTTGCTGCTCCTATCAGGTACAACATTCTGAGCTTGGACTATCAAATTAAAACGTAAGCATAAATGGAAGGACTCATGTCATGCTCCAAAAAAATGGTACACAAGTAAGTGTTCTAGTCATTTACCAGCTCTTTAGCTAGAAACCCTTAATCTTAACATCAGCAACAACTGAATGAAACTTGATGCCCTTTGAAAGGCAACAGTATTCTCAGAAATGGTACAGTAGTTGCTGCTCCTATGAGACACACATCTTGAGATTGCTTCTTAATGTCAGAAGCAATGGAATGACTCATGATACCCTTTGTGGAGGCATCAGTCTTTAACATAGGGTACACAAGTTAATGCTCTAATTAATTAAAACCCACTGGCTAGTTGTCTAAATCTCAAGGATAGCAACAATGGAGTGGATTTTGATACCCTTTGAGAGGAAAAAGTATCCACACAAATGTTACAAAGGTTGGTGCTCCTATCAGATACAATGTCCTAAACTAGGACCCTGAAATCTAAATGTCAGCAGCAATGGAACAAGAGTTAATGCTCTACTTAATTAAAACCGACTAGCTAGTTGTCTAAATCTCAAGGATAGCAACAATGGAGTGGATTTTGATATCCTTTGAGAGGAAAAAGTATCCACAAAAATGTTACAAAGGTTGCTGCTCCTATCAGATACAACGTCCTAAACTAGGAACCTGAAATCTAAATGTCAGCAGCAATGGAACACAAGTTAATGCTCTACTTAATTAAAACCCAGTAGCTAGTTGTCTAAATCTCAAGGATAGCAACAATGGAGTGGATTTTGATACCCTTTGAGAGGAAAAAGTATCCACAAAAATGTTACAAAGGTTGCTGCTCCTATCAGATACAATGTCCTAAACTAGGACCCTGAAATCTAAATGTCAGCAGCAATGGAACACAAGTTAATACTCTACTTAATTAAAACCCACTAGCTAGTTGTCTAAATCTCAAGGATAGCAACAATGGAGTGGATTTTGATACCCTTTGAGAGGAAAAAGTATCCACAAAAATGTTACAAAGGTGGCTGCTCCTATCAGATACAATGTCCTAAACTAGGACCCTGAAATCTAAATGTCAGCAGCAATGGAATGACTGATGATACCCTTTGTGGAGGCACCAATCTCTAACAAACAGTACACAAGTTCATCCTCTAACTAATTAGAATCTCCTTAACTAGACCCCCAAAACTCAAGGATAGCAACGATGGAGTAGATATTGATAGCCTCTGAGAGGCAACCTTCTCCAACAAAAATAGTATGCCAGTTGCTGCTCCTATCAGGTACAACATTCTGAGCTTGGACTATCAAATTAAAACGTAAGCATAAATGGAAGGACTCATGTCATGCTCCAAAAAAATGGTACACAAGTAAGTGTTCTAGTCATTTACCAGCTCTTTAGCTAGAAACCCTTAATCTTAACATCAGCAACAACTGAATGAAACTTGATGCCCTTTGAAAGGCAACAGTATTCTCAGAAATGGTACAGTAGTTGCTGCTCCTATGAGACACACATCTTGAGATTGCTTCTTAATGTCAGAAGCAATGGAATGACTCATGATACCCTTTGTGGAGGCATCAGTCTTTAACATAGGGTACACAAGTTAATGCTCTAATTAATTAAAACCCACTGGCTAGTTGTCTAAATCTCAAGGATAGCAACAATGGAGTGGATTTTGATACCCTTTGAGAGGAAAAAGTATCCACACAAATGTTACAAAGGTTGGTGCTCCTATCAGATACAATGTCCTAAACTAGGACCCTGAAATCTAAATGTCAGCAGCAATGGAACAAGAGTTAATGCTCTACTTAATTAAAACCGACTAGCTAGTTGTCTAAATCTCAAGGATAGCAACAATGGAGTGGATTTTGATATCCTTTGAGAGGAAAAAGTATCCACAAAAATGTTACAAAGGTTGCTGCTCCTATCAGATACAACGTCCTAAACTAGGAACCTGAAATCTAAATGTCAGCAGCAATGGAACACAAGTTAATGCTCTACTTAATTAAAACCCAGTAGCTAGTTGTCTAAATCTCAAGGATAGCAACAATGGAGTGGATTTTGATACCCTTTGAGAGGAAAAAGTATCCACAAAAATGTTACAAAGGTTGCTGCTCCTATCAGATACAATGTCCTAAACTAGGACCCTGAAATCTAAATGTCAGCAGCAATGGAACACAAGTTAATACTCTACTTAATTAAAACCCACTAGCTAGTTGTCTAAATCTCAAGGATAGCAACAATGGAGTGGATTTTGATACCCTTTGAGAGGAAAAAGTATCCACAAAAATGTTACAAAGGTTGCTGCTCCTATCAGATACAATGTCCTAAACTAGGACCCTGAAATCTAAATGTCAGCAGCAATGGAATGACTGATGATACCCTTTGTGGAGGCACCAATCTCTAACAAACAGTACACAACTTCATACTCTAAGTAATTAGAACCTCCTTAACTAGACCCCCAAAACTCAAGGATAGCAACGATGAAGTAGATATTGATAGCCTCTGAGAGGCAACCTTCTCCACCAAAAATAGTATGCCAGTTGCTGCTCCTATCAGGTTCAACATTCTGAGCGTGGACTATCAAATTAAAACGTAAGCATAAATGGAAGGACTCATGTCATGCTCCAAAAAATGGTACACAAGTAAGTGTTCTAGTCATTTACCAGCTCTTTAGCTAGAAACCCTTAATCTTAACGTCAGCAACAACTGAATGAAACTTGATGCCCTTTGAAAGGCAACAGTATTCTCAAAAATGGTACATTAGTTGCTGCTCCTATGAGACACACACATCTTGAGATTGCTTCTTAATGTCTGAAGCAATGGAATGACTCATGATACCCTTTGTGTAGGCATCAGTCTTTAACAGAGGGTACACAAGTTAATTCTCTAATTAAAACCCACTAGCTAGTTGTCTAAATCTCAAGGATAGCAACAATGGAGTGGATTTTGATACCCTTTGAGAGGAAAAAGTATCCACAAAAATGTTACAAAGCTTGCTGCTCCTATCAGATACAATGTCCTAAACTAGGACCCTGAAATCTAAATGTCAGCAGCAATGGAACACAAGTTAATGCTCTACTTAATTAAAACCCACTAGCTAGTTGTCTAAATCTCAAGGATACCAACAATGGAGTGGATTTTGATACCCTTTGAGAGGAAAAAGTATCCACAAAAATGTTACAAAGGTTGCTGCTCTATCAGATACAAAGTCCTAAACTAGGACCCTGAAATCTAAATGTCAGCAGCAATGGAACACAAGTTAATGCTCTAATTAATTAAAACCCACTGGCTAGTTGTCTAAATCTCAAGGATAGCAACAATGGAGTGGATTTTGATACCCTTTGAGAGGAAAAAGTATCCAGAAAAATGTTACAAAGGTTGCTGCTCCTATCAGATACAATGTCCTAAACTAGGACCCTGAAATCTAAATGTCAGCAGCAATGGAATGACTGATGATACCCTTTGTGGAGGCACCAATCTCTAACAAACAGTACACAAGTTCATCCTCTAACTTATTAGAACCTCCTTAACTAGACCCCCAAAACTCAAGGATAGCAACGATGAAGTAGATATTGATAGCCTCTGAGAGGCAACCTTCTCCACCAAAAATAGTATGCCAGTTGCTGCTCCTATCAGGTTCAACATTCTGAACGTGGACTCTCAAATTAAAACGTAAGCATAAATGGAAGGACTCATGTCATGCTCCAAAAAATGGTACACAAGTAAGTGTTCTAGTCATTTACCAGCTCTTTAGCTAGAAATCCTTAATCTTAACATCAGCAACAACTGAATGAAACTTGATGCCCTTTGAAAGGCAACAGTATTCTCAAAAATGGTACAGTAGTTGCTGCTCCTATGAGACACACATCTTGAGATTGCTTCTTAATGTCAGAAGCAATGGAATGACTCATGATACCCTTTGTGGAGGCATCAGTCTTTAAAATAGGGTACACAAGTTAATGCACTAATTAAAACCCACTAGCTAGTTGTCTAAATCTCAAGGATAGCAACAATGGAGTGGATTTTGATACCCTTTGAGAGGAAAAAGTATCCACAAAAATGTTACAAAGGTTGCTGCTCCTATCAGATACAATGTCCTAAACTAGGACCCTGAAATCTAAATGTCAGCAGCAATGGAACACAAGTTAATGCTCTACTTAATTAAAACCCACTAGCTAGTTGTCTAAATCTCAAGGATACCAACAATGGAGTGGATTTTGATACCCTTTGAGAGGAAAAAGTATCCACAAAAATGTTACAAAGGTTGCTGCTCCTATCAGATACAATGTCCTAAACTAGAACAATGAAATCTAAATGTCAGCAGCAATGGAACACAAGTTAATGCTCTAATTAATTAAAACCCACTAGCTAGTTGTCTAAATCTCAAGGATAGCAACAATGAAGTGGATTTTGATACCCTTTGAGAGGAAAAAGTATCCACAAAAATGTTACAAAGGTTGCTGCTCCTATCAGATACAATGTCCTAAACTAGGACCCTGACATCTAAATGTCAGCAGCAATGGAATGACTGATGATACCCTTTGTGGAGGCACCAATCTCTAACAAACAGTACACAAGTACATCCTCTAACTAATTAGAACCTCCTTAACTAGACCCCCAAAACTCAAGGATAGCAACGATGAAGTAGATATTGATAGCCTCTGAGAGGCAACCTTCTCCACCAAAAATAGTATGCCAGTTGCTGCTCGTATCAGGTACAACATTCTGAGCTTGGACTCTCAAATTAAAACGTAAGCATAAATGGAAGGACTCATGTCATGCTCCAAAAAATGGTACACAAGTAAGTGTTCTAGTCATTTACCAGCTCTTTAGCTAGAAACCCTTAATCTTAACATCAGCAACAACTAAATGAAACTTGATGCACTTTGAAAGGCAACAGTATTCTCAAAAATGGTATATTAGTTGTTGCTCCTATAAGACACACATCTTGAGATTGCTTCTTAATGTCTGAAGCAATGGAATGACTCATGATACCCTTTGTGGAGGCATCAGTCTTTAACAGAGGGTACACAAGTTAATTCTCTAATTAAAACCCACTAGCTAGTTGTCTAAATCTCAAGGATAGCAACAATGGAGTGGATTTTGATACCCTTTGAGAGGAAAAAGTATCCACAAAAATGTTACAAAGGTTGCTGCTCCTATCAGATACAATGTCCTAAACTAGGACCCTGAAATCTAAATGTCAGCAGCAATGGAATGACTGATGATACCCTTTGTGGAGGCACCAATCTCTAACAAACAGTACACAAGTTCATGCTCTAACTAATTAGAACCTCCTTAACTAGACCCCCAAAACTCAAGGATAGCAACGATGAAGTAGATATTGATAGCCTCTGAGAGGCAACCTTCTCCACCAAAAATAGTATGCCAGTTGCTGCTCGTATCAGGTACAACATTCTGAGCTTGGACTCTCAAATTAAAACGTAAGCATAAATGGAAGGACTCATGTCATGCTCCAAAAAATGGTACGCAAGTAAGTGTTCTAGTCATTTACCAGCTCTTTAGCTAGAAACCCTTAATCTTAACGTCAGCAACAACTGAATGAAACTTGATGCCCTTTGAAAGGCAACAGTATTCTCAAAAATGGTACATTAGTTGCTGCTCCTATGAGACACACATCTTGAGATTGCTTCTTAATGTCTGAAGCAATGGAATGACTCATGATACCCTTTGTGTAGGCATCAGTCTTTAACAGAGGGTACACAAGTTAATTCTCTAATTAAAACCCACTAGCTAGTTGTCTAAATCTCAAGGATAGCAACAATGGAGTGGATTTTGATACCCTTTGAGAGGAAAAAGTATCCACAAAAATGTTACAAAGGTTGCTGCTCCTATCAGAAACAATGTCCTAAACTAGGACCCTGAAATCTAAATGTCAGCAGCAATGGAATGACTGATGATACCCTTTGTGGAGGCACCAATCTCTAACAAACAGTACACAAGTTCATCCTCTAACTTATTAGAACCTCCTCAACTAGACCCCCAAAACTCAAGGATAGCAACGATGAAGTAGATATTGATAGCCTCTGAGAGGCAACCTTCTCCACCAAAAATAGTATGCCAGTTGCTGCTCCTATCAGGTTCAACATTCTGAGCGTGGACTCTCAAATTAAAACGTAAGCATAAATGGAAGGACTCATGTCATGCTCCAAAAAATGGTACACAAGTAAGTGTTCTAGTCATTTACCAGCTCTTTAGCTAGAAACCCTTAATCTTAACATCAGCAACAACTGAATGAAACTTGATGCCCTTTGAAAGGCAACAGTATTCTCAAAAATGGTACATTAGTTGCTGCTCCTATGAGACACACATCTTGAGATTGCTTCTTAATGTCTGAAGCAATGGAATGACTCATGATACCCTTTGTGTAGGCATCAGTCTTTAACAGAGGGTACACAAGTTAATTCTCTAATTAAAACCCACTAGCTAGTTGTCTAAATCTCAAGGATAGCAACAATGGAGTGGATTTTGATAGCCTTTGAGAGGAAAAAGTATCCACAAAAATGTTACAAAGGTTGCTGCTCCTATCAGATACAATGTCCTAAACTAGGACCCTGAAATGTAAATGTTAGCAGCAATGGAATGACTGATGATACCCTTTGTGGAGGCACCAATCTCTAACAAACAGTACACAAGTTCATCCGCTAACTAATTAGAACCTCCTTAAGTAGACCCCCAAAACTCAAGGATAGCAACGATGGAGTAGAAATTGATAGCCTCTGAGAGGCAACCTTCTCCACCAAAAATAGTATGCCAGTTGCTGCTCCTATCAGGTACAACATTCTGAGCTTGGACTCTCAAATTAAAACGTAAGCATAAATGGAAGGACTCATGTCATGCTCCAAAAAATGGTACACAAGTAAGTGTTCTAGTCATTTACCAGCTCTTTAGCTAGAAACCCTTAATCTTAACATCAGCAACAAGTGAATTAAACTTGATGCCCTTTGAAAGGCAACAGTATTCTCAAAAATGGTACATTAATTGCTGCTCCTATGAGACACACATCTTGAGATTGCTTCTTAATGTCTGAAGCAATGGAATGACTCATGATACCCTTTGTGGAGGCATCAGTCTTTAACATAGGGTACACAAGTTAATGCTCTAATTAAAACCCACTAGCTAGTTGTCTAAATCTCAAGGATAGCAACAATGGAGTGGATTTTGATACCCTTTGAGAGGAAAAAGTATCCACAAAAATGTTACAAAGGTTGCTGCTCCTATAAGATACAATGTCCTAAACTAGGAGCCTGAAATCTAAATGTAAGCAGCAATGGAACACAAGTTAATGCTCTAATTAATTAAAACCCACTAGCTAGTTGTCTAAATCTCAAGGATAGCAACAATGGAGTGGATTTTGATACCCTTTGAGAGGAAAAAGTATCCACAAAAATGTTACAAGGGTTGCTGCTCCTATCAGATACAATGTCCTAAACTAAGACCCTGAAATCTAAATGTCAGCAGCAATGGAATGACTGATGATACCCTTTGTGGAGGCACCAATCTCTAACAAACAGTACACAAGTTCATCCTCTAACTAATTAGAACCTCCTTAACTAGACCCCCAAAACTCAAGGATAGCAACGATGAAGTAGATATTGATAGCCTCTGAGAGGCAACCTTCTCCACCAAAAATAGTATGCCAGTTGCTGCTCCTATCAGGTACAACATTCTGAGCGTGGACTCTCAAATTAAAACGTAAGCATAAATGGAAGGACTCATGTCATGCTCCAAAAAATGGTACACAAGTAAGTGTTCTAGTCATTTACCAGCTCTTTAGCTAGAAACCCTTAATCTTAACATCAGCAACAACTGAATGAAACTTGATGCCCTTTGAAAGGCAACAGTATTCGCTGCTCCTATGAGACACACATCTTGAGATTGCTTCTTAATGTCTGAAGCAATGGAATGACGCGTGACACCCTTTGTGGAGGCATCAGTCTTTAACATAGGGTACACAAGTTAATGCTCTAATTAAAACCCACTAGCTAGTTGTCTAAATCTCAAGGATAGCAACAATGGAGTAAATTTTGATACCCTTTGAGAGGAAAAAGTATCCACAAAAATGTTACAAAGGTTGCTGCTCCTATCAGATACAATGTCCTAAACTAGGACCCTGAAATCTAAATGTCAGTAGCAATGGAACACAAGTTAATGCTCTAATTAATTAAAACCACTAGCTAGTTGTCTAAATCTCAAGGATAGTAACAATGGAGTGGATTTTGATACCATTTGAGAGGAAAAAGTATCCACAAAAATGTTACAAAGGTTGCTGCTCCTATCATATACAACGTCCTAAACTAGGAACCTGAAATCTAAATGTCAGCAGCAATGGAACACAAGTTAATGCTCTACTTAATTAAAACCCACTAGCTAGTTGTCTAAATCTCAAGGATAGCAACAATGGAGTGGATTTTGATACCCTTTGAGAGGAAAAAGTATCCACAAAAATGTTACAAAGGTTGCTGCTCCTATCAGATACAATGTCCTAAACTAGGACCCTGAAATCTAAATGTCAGCAGCAATGGAATGACTGATGATACCCTTTGTTGAGGCACCAATCTCTAACAAACAGTACACAAGTTCATCCTCTAACTAATTAGAACCTCCTTAACTAGACCCCCAAAACTCAAGTATAGCAACGATGAAGTAGATATTGATAGCCTCTGAGAGGCAACCTTCTCCACCAAAAATAGTATGCCAGTTGCTGCTCCTATCAGGTACAACATTCTGAGCTTGGACTCTCAAATTAAAACCTAAGGATAAATGGAAGGACTCATGTCATGCTCCAAAAAATGGTACACAAGTAAGTGTTCTAGTCATTTACCAGCTCTTTAGCTAGAAACCCTTAATCTTAACGTCAGCAACAACTGAATGAAACTTGATGCCCTTTGAAAGGCAACAGTATTCTCAAAAATGGTACATTAGTTGCTGCTCCTATGAGACACACACATCTTGAGATTGCTTCTTAATGTCTGAAGCAATGGAATGACTCATGATACCCTTTGTGTAGGCATCAGTCTTTAACAGAGGGTACACAAGTTAATTCTCTAATTAAAACCCACTAGCTAGTTGTCTAAATCTGAAGGATAGCAACAATGGAGTGGATTTTGATACCCTTTGAGAGGAAAAAGTATCCACAAAAATGTTACAAAGGTTGCTGCTCCTATCAGATACAATGTCCTAAACTAGGACCCTGAAATCTAAATGTCAGCAGCAATGGAACACAAGTTAATGCTCTAATTAATTAAAACCCACTATCTAGTTGTCTAAATCTCAAGGATAGCCACAATGGAGTGGATTTTGATACCCTTTGAGAGGAAAAAGTATCCACAAAAATGTTACAAAGGTTGCTGCTCCTATCAGATACAATGTCCTAAACTAGGACCCTGAAATCTAAATGTCAGCAGCAATGGAACACAAGTTAATGCTCTATTTAATTAAAACCCACTAGCTAGTTGTCTAAATCTCAAGGATAGCAACAATGGAGTGGATTTTGATACCCTTTGAGAGGAAAAAGTATCCACAAAAATGTTACAAAGGTTGCTGCTCCTATCAGATACAATGTCCTAAACTAGGACCCTGAAATCTAAATGTCAGCAGCAATGGAATGACTGATGATACCCTTTGTGGAGGCACCAATCTCTAACAAACAGTACACAAGTTCATGCTCTAACTAATTAGAACCTCCTTAACTAGACCCCCAAAACTTAAGGATAGCAATGATGGAGTAGATATTGATAGCCTCTGAGAGGCAACCTTCTCCACCAAAAATAGTATGCCAGTTGCTGCTCGTATCAGGTACAACATTCTGAGCTTGGACTCTCAAATTAAAACGTAAGCATAAATGGAAGGACTCATGTCATGCTCCAAAAAATGGTACACAAGTAAATGTTTAGTCATTTACCAGCTCTTTAGCTAGAAACCCTTAATCTTAACATCAGCAACAAGTGAATGAAACTTGATGCCCTTTGAAAGGCAACAGTATTCTCAAAAATGGTACATTAGTTGCTGCTCCTATGAGACACACATCTTTAGATTGCTTCTTAATGTCAGAAGCAATGGAATGACTCATGATACCCTTTGTGGAGGCATCAGTCTTTAACATAGGGTGCACAAGTTAATGCTCTAATTAAAACCCACTAGCTGGTTGTCTAAATCTCAAGGATAGCAACAATGGAGTGGATTTTGATACCCTTTGAGAGGAAAAAGTATCCACAAAAATGTTACAAAGGTTGCTGCTCCTATCAGATACAACGTCCTAAACTAGGACCCTGAAATCTAAATGTCAGCAGCAATGGAACACAAGTTAATACTCTACTTAATTAAAACCCACTAGCTAGTTGTCTAAATCTCAAGGATAGCAACAATGGAGTGGATTTTGATACCCTTTGAGAGGAAAAAGTATCCACAAAAATGTTACAAAGGTTGCTGCTCCTATCAGATACAATGTCCTAAACTAGGACCCTGAAATCTAAATGTCAGCAGCAATGGTACACAAGTTAATGCTCTAATTAATTAAAACCCACTATCTAGTTGTCTAAATCTCAAGGATAGCAACAATGGAGTGGATTTTGATACCCTTTGAGAGGAAAAAGTATCCACAAAAATGTTACAGAGGTTGCTGCTCCTATCAGATACAACGTCCTAAACTAGGAACCTGAAATCTAAATGTCAGCAGCAATGGAACACAAGTTAATGCTCTACTTAATTAAAACCCACTAGCTAGATGTCTAAATCTCAAGGATAGCAACAATGGAGTGGATTTTGATACCCTTTGAGAGGAAAAAGTATCCACAAAAATGTTACAGAGGTTGCTGCTCCTATCAGATACAATGTCCTAAACTAGGAGCCTGAAATCTAAATGTCAGCAGCAATAGAACACAAGTTAATGCTCTACTTAATTAAAACCCACTAACTAGTTGTCTAAATCTCAAGGATAGCAACAATGGAGTGGATTTTGATACCCTTTGAGAGGAAAAAGTCTCCACAAAAATGTTACAAAGGTTGCTGCTCCTATCAGATACAATGTCCTAAACTAGGACCCTGAAATCTAAATGTCAGCAGCAATAGAACACAATTTAATGCTCTACTTAATTAAAACCCACTAGCTAGTTGTCTAAATCTCAAGGATAGCAACAATGGAGTGGATTTTGATACCCTTTGAGAGGAAAAAGCATCCACAAAAATGTTACAAAGGTTGCTGCTCCTATCAGATACAATGTCCTAAACTAGGACCCTAAAATCTAAATGTCAGCAGCAATGGAATGACTGATGATACCCTTTGTGGAGGCACCAATCTCTAACAAACAGTACACAACTTCATACTCTAAGTAATTAGAACCTCCTTAACTAGACCCCCAAAACTCAAGGATAGCAACGATGGAGTAGATATTGATAGCCTCTGAGAGGCAACCTTCTCCACCAAAAATAGTATGCCAGTTGCTGCTCCTATCAGGTACAACATTCTGAGCTTGGACTCTCAAATTAAAACGTAAGCATAAATGGAAGGACTCATGTCATGCTCCAAAAAATGGTACACAAGTAAGTGTTCTAGTCATTTACCAGCTCTTTAGCTAGAAACCCTTAATCTTAACGTCAGCAACAACTGAATGAAACTTGATGCCCTTTGAAAGGCAACAGTATTCTCAAAAATGGTACATTAGTTGCTGCTCCTATGAGACACACACATCTTGAGATTGCTTCTTAATGTCTGAAGCAATGGAATGACTCATGATACCCTTTGTGTAGGCATCAGTCTTTAACAGAGGGTACACAAGTTAATTCTCTAATTAAAACCCACTAGCTAGTTGTCTAAATCTCAAGGATAGCAACAATGGAGTGGATTTTGATACCCTTTGAGAGGAAAAAGTATCCACAAAAATGTTACAAAGCTTGCTGCTCCTATCAGATACAATGTCCTAAACTAGGACCCTGAAATCTAAATGTCAGCAGCAATGGAACACAAGTTAATGCTTTACTTAATTAAAACCCACTAGCTAGTTGTCTAAATCTCAAGGATACCAACAATGGAGTGGATTTTGATACCCTTTGAGAGGAAAAAGTATCCACAAAAATGTTACAAAGGTTGCTGCTCCTATCAGATACAATGTCCTAAACTAGGACCCTGAAATCTAAATGTCAGCAGCAATGGAATGACTGATGATACCCTTTGTGGAGGCACCAATCTCTAACAAACAGTACACAAGTTCATCCTCTAACTAATTAGAACCTCCTTAACTAGACCCTCAAAACTCAAGGATAGCAACGATGAAGTAGATATTGATAGCCTCTGAGAGGCAACCTTCTCCACCAAAAATAGTATGCCAGTTGCTGCTCCTATTAGGTACAACATTCTGAGCTTGGACTCTCAAATTAAAACGTAAGCATAAATGGAAGGACTCATGTCATGCTCCAAAAAATGGTACACAAGTAAGTGTTCTAGTCATTTACCAGCTCGTTAGCTAGAAACCCTTAATCTTAACATCAGCAACAACTGAATGAAACTTGATGCCCTTTGAAAGGCAACAGCATTCTCAAAAATGGTACAGTAGTTGCTGCTCCTATGAGACACACATCTTGAGTTTGCTTCTTAATGTCAGAAGCAATGGAATGACTCATGATACCCTTTGTGGAGGCATCAGTCTTTAACATAGGGTACACAAGTTAATGCTCTAATTAATTAAAACCCACTGGCTAGTTGTCTAAATCTCAAGGATAGCAACAATGGAGTGGATTTTGATACCCTTTGAGAGGAAAAAGTATCCACAAAAATGTTACAAAGGTTGCTGCTCCTATCAGATACAATGTCCTAAACTAGGACCCTGAAATCTAAATGTCAGCAGCAATGGAACACAAGTTAATGCTCTAATTAATTAAAACCCACTAGCTAGTTGTCTAAATCTCAAGGATAGCAACAATGGAGTGGATTTTGATACCCTTTGAGAGGAAAAAGTATCCACAAAAATGTTACAAAGGTTGCTGCTCCTATCAGATACAACGTCCTAAACTAGGAACCTGACATCTAAATGTCAGCAGCAATGGAACACAAGTTAATGCTCTACTTAATTAAAACCCACTAGCTAGTTGTCTAAATCTCAAGGATAGCAACAATGGAGTGGATTTTGATATCCTTTGAGAGGAAAAAGTATCCACAAAAATGTTACAAAGGTTGCTGCTCCTATCAGATACAATGTCCTAAACTAGGACCCTGAAATCTAAATGTCAGCAGCAATGGAATGACTGATGATACCCTTTGTGGAGGCACCAATCTCTAACAAACAGTACACAAGTTCATCCTCTAACTAATTAGAACCTCCTTAACTAGACCCCCAAAACTCAAGGATAGCAACGATGGAGTAGAAATTGATAGCCTCTGAGAGGCAACCTTCTCCACCAAAAATAGTATGCCAGTTGCTGCTCCTATCAGGTACAACATTCTGAGCATGGACTCTCAAATTAAAACGTAAGCATAAATAGAAGGACTCATGTCATGCTCCAAAAAATGGTACACAAGTAATTGTTCTAGTCATTTACCAGCTCTTTAGCTAGAAACCCTTAATCTTAACGTCAGCAACAACTGAATGAAACTTGATGCCCTTTGAAAGGCAACAGTATTCTCAAAAATGGTACATTAGTTGCTGCTCCTATGAGACACACATCTTGAGATTGCTTCTTAATGTCTGAAGCAATGGAATGACTCATGATACCCTTTGTGGAGGCATCAGTCTTTAACAGAGGGTACACAAGTTAATTCTCTAATTAAAACCCACTAGCTAGTTGTCTAAATCTCAAGGATAGCAATAATGGAGTGGATTTTGATACCCTTTGAGAGGAAAAAGTATCCACAAATATGTTACAAAGGTTGCTGCTCCTATCAGATACAATGTCCTAAACTAGGACCCTGAAATCTAAATGTCAGCAGCAATGGAACACAAGTTAATGCTCTAATTAAGTAAAACCCACTAGCTAGTTGTCTAAATCTCAAGGATAGCAACAATGGAGTGGATTTTGATACCCTTTGAGAGGAAAAAGTATCCACAAAAATGTTACAAAGGTTGCTGCTCCTATCAGATACAATGTCCTAAACTAGGACCCTGAAATCTAAATGTCAGCAGCAATGGAATGACTGATGATACCCTTTGTGGAGGCACCAATCTCTAACAAACAGTACACAAGTTCATGCTCTAAGTAATTAGAACCTCCTTAACTAGACCCCCAAAACTCAAGGATAGCAACGATGGAGTAGAAATTGATAGCCTCTGAGAGGCAACCTTCTCCACCAAAAATAGTATGCCAGTTGCTGCTCCTATCAGGTACAACATTCTGAGCTTGGACTCTCAAATTAAAACGTAAGCATAAATGGAAGGACTCATGTCATGCTCCAAAAAATGGTACACAAGTAAGTGTTCTAGTCATTTACCAGCTCGTTAGCTAGAAACCCTTAATCTTAACATCAGCAACAAGTGAATGAAACTTGATGCCCTTTGAAAGGCAACAGTATTCTCAAAAATGGTACAGTAGTTGCTGCTCCTATGAGACACACATCTTGAGATTGCTTCTTAATGTCTGAAGCAATGGAATGACTCATGATACCCTTTGTGGAGGCATCAGTCTTTAACATAGGGTACACAAGTTAATTCTCTAATTAATTAAAACCCACTAGCTAGTTGTCTAAATCTCAAGGATAGCAACAATGGAGTGGATTTTGATACCCTTTGAGAGGAAAAAGTATCCACAAAAATGTTACAAAGGTTGCTGCTCCTATCAGATACAATGTCCTAAACTAGGACCCTGAAATCTAAATGTCAGCAGCAATGGAACACAAGTTAATGCTCTAATTAATTAAAACCCACTAGCTAGTTGTCTAAATCTCAAGGATAGCAACAATGGAGTGGATTTTGATATCCTTTGAGAGGAAAAAGTATCCACAAAAATGTTACAAAGGTTGCTGCTCCTATCAGATACAACGTCCTAAACTAGGAACCTGAAATCTAAATGTCAGCAGCAATGGAACACAAGTTAATGCTCTACTTAATTAAAACCCAGTAGCTAGTTGTCTAAATCTCAAGGATAGCAACAATGGAGTGGATTTTGATACCCTTTGAGAGGAAAAAGTATCCACAAAAATGTTACAAAGGTTGCTGCTCCTATCAGATACAATGTCCTAAACTAGGACCCTGAAATCTAAATGTCAGCAGCAATGGAACACAAGTTAATACTCTACTTAATTAAAACCCACTAGCTAGTTGTCTAAATCTCAAGGATAGCAACAATGGAGTGGATTTTGATACCCTTTGAGAGGAAAAAGTATCCACAAAAATGTTACAGAGGTTGCTGCTCCTATCAGATACAACGTCCTAAACTAGGAACCTGAAATCTAAATGTCAGCAGCAATGGAACACAAGTTAATGCTCTACTTAATTAAAAACCACTAGCTAGTTGTCTAAATCTCAAGGATAGCAACAATGGAGTGGATTTTGATACCCTTTGAGAGGAAAAAGTATCCACAAAAATGTTACAAAGGTTGCTGCTCCTATCAGATATAATGTCCTAAACTAGGACCCTGAAATCTAAATGTCAGCAGCAATGGAACACAAGTTAATGCTCTACTTAATTAAAACCCACTAGCTAGATGTCTAAATCTCAAGGATAGCAACAATTGAGTGGATTTTGATACCCTTTGAGAGGAAAAAGTATCCACAAAAATGTTACAAAGGTTGCTGCTCTATCAGATACAATGTCCTAAACTAGGACCCTGAAATCTAAATGTCAGCAGCAATGGAATGACTGATGATACCCTTTGTGGAGGCACCAATCTCTAACAAACAGTACACCAGTTCATCCTCTAACTAATTAGACCCCCAAAACTCAAAGATAGCAATGATGAAGTAGATATTGATAGCCTCTGAGAGGCAACCTTCTCCACCAAAAATAGTATGCCAGTTGCTGCTCCTATCAGGTACAACATTCTGAGCTTGGACTCTCAAATTAAAACGTAAGCATAAATGGAAGGACTCATGTCATGCTCCAAAAAATGGTACACAAGTAAGTGTTCTAGTCATTTACCAGCTCTTTAGCTAGAAACCCTTAATCTTAACATCAGCAACAACTGAATGAAACTTGATGCCCTTTGAAAGGCAACAGTATTCTCAAAAATGGTACAGTAGTTGCTGCTCCTATGAGACACACATCTTGAGATTGCTTCTAAATGTCTGAAGCAATGGAATGACGCATGATACCCTTTGTGGAGGCATCAGTCTTTAACATAGGGTACACAAGTTAATGCTCTAATTAAAACCCACTAGCTAGTTGTCTAAATCTCAAGGATAGCAACAATGGAGTGGATTTTGATACCCTTTGAGAGGAAAAAGTATCCACAAAAATGTTACAGAGGTTGCTGCTCCTATCAGATACAATGTCCTAAACTAGGAGCCTGAAATCTAAATGTCAGCAGCAATAGAACACAAGTTAATGCTCTACTTAATTAAAACCCACTAACTAGTTGTCTAAATCTCAAGGATAGCAACAATGGAGTGGATTTTGATACCCTTTGAGAGGAAAAAGTATCCACAAAAATGTTACAAAGGTTGCTGCTCCTATCAGATACAATGTTCTAAACTAGGACCCTGAAATCTAAATGTCAGCAGCAATAGAACACAATTTAATGCTCTACTTAATTAAAACCCACTAGCTAGTTGTCTAAATCTCAAGGATAGCAACAATGGAGTGGATTTTGATACCCTTTGAGAGGAAAAAGCATCCACAAAAATGTTACAAAGGTTGCTGCTCCTATCAGATACAATGTCCTAAACTAGGACCCTGAAATCTAAATGTCAGCAGCAATGGAACACAAGTTAATACTCTACTTAATTAAAACCCACTAGCTAGTTGTCTAAATCTCAAGGATAGCAACAATGGAGTGGATTTTGATACCCTTTGAGAGGAAAAAGTATCCACAAAAATGTTACAAAGGTTGCTGCTCCTATCAGATACAATGTCCTAAACTAGGACCCTGAAATCTAAATGTCAGCAGCAATGGAATGACTGATGATACCCTTTGTGGAGGCACCAATCTCTAACAAACAGTACACAACTTCATACTCTAAGTAATTAGAACCTCCTTAACTAGACCCCCAAAACTCAAGGATAGCAACGATGGAGTAGATATTGATAGCCTCTGAGAGGCAACCTTCTCCACCAAAAATAGTATGCCAGTTGCTGCTCCTATCAGGTACAACATTCTGAGCTTGGACTCTCAAATTAAAACGTAAGCATAAATGGAAGGACTCATGTCATGCTCCAAAAAATGGTACACAAGTAAGTGTTCTAGTCATTTACCAACTCTTTAGCTAGAAACCCTTAATCTTAACATCAGCAACAAGTGAATGAAACTTGATGCCCTTTGAAAGGCAACACTATTCTCAAAAATGGTACAGTAGTTGCTGCTCCTATGAGACACACATCTTGAGTTTGCTTCTTAATGTCTGAAGCAATGGAATGACTCATGATACCCTTTGTGGAGGCATCAGTCTTTAACAGAGGGTACACAAGTTAATGCTCTAATTAATTAAAACCCACTGGCTAGTTGTCTAAATCTCAAGGATAGCAACAATGGAGTGGATTTTGATACCCTTTGAGAGGAAAAAGTATCCACAAAAATGTTACAAAGGTTGCTGCTCCTATCAGATACAATGTCCTAAACTAGGACCCTAAAATCTAAATGTCAGCAGCAATGGAACACAAGTTAATGCTCTAATTAATTAAAACCCACTAGCTAGTTGTCTAAATCTCAAGGATAGCAACAATGGAGTGGATTTTGATACCCTTTGAGAGGAAAAAGTATCCACAAAAATGTTACAAAGGTTGCTGCTCCTATCAGATACAACGTCCTAAATTAGGAACCTGAAATCTAAATGTCAGCAGCAATGGAACACAAGTTAATGCTCTACTTAATTAAAACCCACTAGCTAGTTGTCTAAATCTCAAGGATAGCAACAATGGAGTGGATTTTGATACCCTTTGAGAGGAAAAAGTATCCACAAAAATGTTACAAAGGTTGCTGCTCCTATCAGATACAATGTCCTAAACTAGGACCCTGAAATCTAAATGTCAGCAGCAATGGAATGATTGACGATACCCTTTGTGGAGGCACCAATCTCTAACAAACAGTACACAAGTTCATCCTCTAACTAATTAGAACCTCCTTAACTAGACCCCCAAAACTCAAGGATAGCAACGATGAAGTAGATATTGATAGCCTCTGAGAGGCAACCTTCTCCACCAAAAATAGTATGCCAGTTGCTGCTCCTATCAGGTACAACATTCTGAGCTTGGACTCTCAAATTAAAACGTAAGCATAAATGGAAGGACTCATGTCATGCGCCAAAAAATGGTACACAAGTAAGTGTTCTAGTCATTTACCAGCTCTTTAGCTAGAAACCCTTAATCTTAACGTCAGCAACAACTGAATGAAACTTGATGCCCTTTGAAAGGCAACAGTATTCTCAAAAATGGTACATTAGTTGCTGCTCCTATGAGACACACACATCTTGAGATTGCTTCTTAATGTCTGAAGCAATGGAATGACTCATGATACCCTTTGTGTAGGCATCAGTCTTTAACAGAGGGTACACAAGTTAATTCTCTAATTAAAACCCACTAGCTAGTTGTCTAAATCTCAAGGATAGCAACAATGGAGTGGATTTTGATACCCTTTGAGAGGAAAAAGTATCCACAAAAATGTTACAAAGCTTGCTGCTCCTATCAGATACAATGTCCTAAACTAGGACCCTGAAATCTAAATGTCAGCAGCAATGGAACACAAGTTAATGCTTTACTTAATTAAAACCCACTAGCTAGTTGTCTAAATCTCAAGGATACCAACAATGGAGTGGATTTTGATACCCTTTGAGAGGAAAAAGTATCCACAAAAATGTTACAAAGGTTGCTGCTCCTATCAGATACAATGTCCTAAACTAGGACCCTGAAATCTAAATGTCAGAAGCAATGGAATGACTCATGATACCCTTTGTGGAGGCATCAGTCTTTAACATAGGGTACACAAGTTAATGCTCTAATTAATTAAAACCCACTGGCTAGTTGTCTAAATCTCAAGGATAGCAACAATGGAGTGGATTTTGATACCCTTTGAGAGGAAAAAGTATCCACAAAAATGTTACAAAGGTTGCTGCTCCTATCAGATACAATGTCCTAAACTAGAACCCTGAAATCTAAATGTCAGCAGCAATGGAACACAAGTTAATGCTCTAATTAATTAAAACCCACTAGCTAGTTGTCTAAATCTCAAGGATAGCAACAATGGAGTGGATTTTGATACCCTTTGAGAGGAAAAAGTATCCACAAAAATGTTACAAAGGTTGCTGCTCCTATCAGATACAATGTCCTAAACTAGGAACCTGAAATCTAAATGTCAGCAGCAATGGAACACAAGTTAACGCTCTACTTAATTAAAACCCACTAGCTAGTTGTCTAAATCTCAAGGATAGCAACAATGGAGTAGATTTTGATACCCTTTGAGAGGAAAAAGTATCCACAAAAATGTTACAAAGGTTGCTGCTCCTATCAGATACAATGTCCTAAACTAGGACCCTGAAATCTAAATGTCAGCAGCAATGGAATGACTGATGATACCCTTTGTGGAGGCACCAATCTCTAACAAACAGTACACAAGTTCATCCTCTAACTAATTAGAACCTCGTTAACTAGACGCCCAAAACTCAAGGATAGCAACGATGAAGTAGATATTGATAGCCTCTGAGAGGCAACCTTCTCCACCAAAAATAGTATGCCAGTTGCTGCTCCTATCAGGTACAACATTCTGAGCTTGGACTCTCAAATTAAAACGTAAGCATAAATGGAAGGACTCATGTCATGCTCCAAAAAATGGTACACAAGTAAGTGTTCTAGTCAATTACCAGCTCTTTAGCTAGAAACCCTTAATCTTAACGTCAGCAACAACTGAATGAAACTTGATGCCCTTTGAAAGGCAACAGTATTCTCAAAAATGGTACATTAGTTGCTGCTCCTATGAGACACACATCTTGAGATTGCTTCTTAATGTCTGAAGCAATGGAATGACTCATGATACCCTTTGTGGAGGCATCAGTCTTTAACATAGGGTACCCAAGTTAATGCTCTAATTAATTAAAACCCACTGGCTATTTGTCTAAATCTCAAGGATAGCAACAATGGAGTGGATTTTTATACCCTTTGAGAGGAAAAAGTATCCACAAAAATGTTACAAAGGTTGCTGCTCCTATCAGATACAATGTCCTAAACTAGGACCCTGAAATCTAAATGTCAGCAGCAATGGAAGACAAGTTAATGCTCTACTTAATTAAAACCCACTAGCTAGTTGTCTAAATCTCAAGGATAGCAACAATGGAGTGGATTTTGATACCCTTTGAGAGGAAAAAGTATCCACAAAAATGTTACAAAGGTTGCTGCTCCTATCAGATACAATGTCCTAAACTAGGACCCTGAAATCTAAATGTCAGCAGCAATGGAATGACTGATGATACCCTTTGTGGAGGCACCAATCTCTAACAAACAGTACACAAGTTCATGCTCTAACTAATTAGAACCTCCTTAACTAGACCCCCAAAACTCAAGGATAGCAACGATGGAGTAGAAATTGATAGCCTCTGAGAGGCAACCTTCTCCACCAAAAATAGTATGCCAGTTGCTGCTCCTATCAGGTACAACATTCTGAGCATGGACTCTCAAATTAAAACGTAAGCATAAATAGAAGGACTCATGTCATGCTCCAAAAAATGGTACACAAGTAATTGTTCTAGTCATTTACCAGCTCTTTAGCTAGAAACCCTTAATCTTAACGTCAGCAACAACTGAATGAAACTTGATGCCCTTTGAAAGGCAACAGTATTCTCAAAAATGGTACATTAGTTGCTGCTCCTATGAGACACACATCTTGAGATTGCTTCTTAATGTCTGAAGCAATGGAATGACTCATGATACCCTTTGTGGAGGCATCAGTCTTTAACATAGGGTACACAAGTTAATTCTCTAATTAATTAAAACCCACTAGCTAGTTGTCTAAATCTCAAGGATAGCAACAATGGAATGGATTTTGATACCCTTTGAGAGGAAAAAGTATCCACAAAAATGTTACAAAGGTTGCTGCTCCTATCAGATACAATGTCCTAAACTAGGACCCTGAAATATAAATGTCAGCAGCAATGGAACACAAGTTAATGCTCTAATTAATTAAAACCCACTAGCTAGTTGTCTTAATCTCAAGGATAGCAACAATGGAGTGGATTTTGATACCCTTTTAGAGGAAAAAGTATCCACAAAAATGTTACAGAGGTTGCTGCTCCTATCAGATACAATGTCCTAAACTAGGACCCTGAAATCTAAATGTCAGCAGCAATGGAACACAAGTTAATGCTCTACTTAATTAAAACCCAGTAGCTAGTTGTCTAAATCTCAAGGATAGCAACAATGGAGTGGATTTTGATACCCTTTGAGAGGAAAAAGTATCCACAAAAATGTTACAAAGGTTGCTGCTCCTATCAGATACAATGTCCTAAACTAGGACCCTGAAATCTAAATGTCAGCAGCAATGGAACACAAGTTAATACTCTACTTAATTAAAACCCACTAGCTAGTTGTCTAAATCTCAAGGATAGCAACAATGGAGTGGATTTTGATACCCTTTGAGAGGAAAAAGTATCCACAAAAATGTTACAAAGGTTGCTGCTCCTATCAGATACAATGTCCTAAACTAGGACCCTGAAATCTAAATGTCAGCAGCAATGGAATGACTGATGATACCCTTTTTGGAGGCACCAATCTCTAACAAACAGTACACAACTTCATACTCTAAGTAATTAGAACCTCCTTAACTAGACCCCCAAAACTCAAGGATAGCAACGATGGAGTAGATATTGATAGCCTCTGAGAGGCAACCTTCTCCACCAAAAATAGTATGCCAGTTGCTGCTCGTATCAGGTACAACATTCTGAGCTTGGACCCCCCACTTAAAACGTAAGCATAAATGGAATGACTCATGTCATGCTTCAAAAAATGGTACACAAGTAAGTGTTCTAGTCATTTACCAGCTCTTTAGCTAGAAACCCTTAATCTTAACATCAGCAACAAGTGAATGAAACTTGATGCCCTTTGCAAGGCAACAGTATTCTCAAAAATGGTACATTAGTTGCTGCTCCTATGAGACACACATCTTTAGATTGCTTCTTAATGTCAGAAGCAATGGAATGACTCATGATACCCTTTGTGGAGGCATCAGTCTTTAACATAGGGTACACAAGTTAATGCTCTAATTAATTAAAACCCACTAGCTAGTTGTCTAAATCTCAAGGATAGCAACAATGGAGTGGATTTTGATACCCTTTGAGAGGAAAAAGTATCCACAAAAATGTTACAGAGGTTGCTGCTCCTATCAGATACAATGTCCTAAACTAGGACCCTGAAATCTAAATGTCAGCAGCAATGGAACACAAGTTAAAGCTCTACTTAATTAAAACCCAGTAGCTAGTTGTCTAAATCTCAAGGATAGCAACAATGGAGTGGATTTTGATACCCCTTGAGAGGAAAAAGTATCCACAAAAATGTTACAAAGGTTGCTGCTCCTATCAGATACAACGTCCTAAACTAGGAACCTGAAATCTAAATGTCAGCAGCAATGGAACACAAGTTAATGCTCTACTTAATTAAAACCCACTAGCTAGTTGTCTAAATCTCAAGGATAGCAACAATGGAGTGGATTTTGATACCCTTTGAGAGGAAAAAGTATCCACAAAAATGTTACAAAGGTTGCTGCTCCTATCAGATACAATGTCCTAAACTAGGAGCCTGAAATCTAAATGTCAGCAGCAATGGAACACAAGTTAATGCTCTACTTAATTAAAACCCACTAGCTAGTTGTCTAAATCTCAAGGATAGCAACAATGGAGTGGATTTTGATACCCTTTGAGAGGAAAAAGTATCCACAAAAATGTTACAAAGGTGGCTGCTCCTATCAGATACAATGTCCTAAACTAGGACCCTGAAATCTAAATGTCAGCAGCAATGGAATGACTGATGATACCCTTTGTGGAGGCACCAATCTCTAACAAACAGTACACAAGTTCATCCTCTAACTAATTAGAACCTCCTTAACTAGACCCCCAAAACTCAAGGATATCAACGATGGAGTAGATATTGATAGCCTCTGAGAGGCAACCTTCTCCACCAAAAATAGTATGCCAGTTGCTGCTCCTATCAGGTACAACATTCTGAGCTTGGACTATCAAATTAAAACGTAAGCATAAATGGAAGGACTCATGTCATGCTCCAAAAAAATGGTACACAAGTAAGTGTTCTAGTCATTTACCAGCTCTTTAGCTAGAAACCCTTAATCTTAACATCAGCAACAACTGAATGAAACTTGATGCCCTTTGAAAGGCAACAGTATTCTCAAAAATGGTACATTAGTTGCTGCTCCTATGAGACACACATCTTGAGATTGCTTCTTAATGTCAGAAGCAATGGAATGACTCATGATACCCTTTGTGGAGGCATCAGTCTTTAACATAGGGTACACAAGTTAATTCTCTAATTAAAACCCACTAGCTAGTTGTCTAAATCTCAAGGATAGCAACAATGGAGTGGATTTTGATACCCTTTGAGAGGAAAAAGTATCCACAAAAATGTTACAAAGGTGGCTGCTCCTATCAGATACAATGTCCTAAACTAGGACCCTGAAATCTAAATGTCAGCAGCAATGGAATGACTGATGATACCCTTTGTGGAGGCACCAATCTCTAACAAACAGTACACAAGTTCATCCTCTAACTAATTAGAACCTCCTTAACTAGACCCCCAAAACTCAAGGATATCAACGATGGAGTAGATATTGATAGCCTCTGAGAGGCAACCTTCTCCACCAAAAATAGTATGCCAGTTGCTGCTCCTATCAGGTACAACATTCTGAGCTTGGACTATCAAATTAAAACGTAAGCATAAATGGAAGGACTCATGTCATGCTCCAAAAAAATGGTACACAAGTAAGTGTTCTAGTCATTTACCAGCTCTTTAGCTAGAAACCCTTAATCTTAACATCAGCAACAACTGAATGAAACTTGATGCCCTTTGAAAGGCAACAGTATTCTCAGAAATGGTACAGTAGTTGCTGCTCCTATGAGACACACATCTTGAGATTGCTTCTTAATGTCAGAAGCAATGGAATGACTCATGATACCCTTTGTGGAGGCATCAGTCTTTAACATAGGGTACACAAGTTAATGCTCTAATTAATTAAAACCCACTGGCTAGTTGTCTAAATCTCAAGGATAGCAACAATGGAGTGGATTTTGATACCCTTTGAGAGGAAAAAGTATCCACAAAAATGTTACAAAGGTTGCTGCTCCTATCAGATACAATGTCCTAAACTAGGACCCTGAAATCTAAATGTCAGCAGCAATGGAACAAGAGTTAATGCTCTACTTAATTAAAACCGACTAGCTAGTTGTCTAAATCTCAAGGATAGCAACAATGGAGTGGATTTTGATATCCTTTGAGAGGAAAAAGTATCCACAAAAATGTTACAAAGGTTGCTGCTCCTATCAGATACAACGTCCTAAACTAGGAACCTGAAATCTAAATGTCAGCAGCAATGGAACACAAGTTAATGCTCTACTTAATTAAAACCCAATAGCTAGTTGTCTAAATCTCAAGGATAGCAACAATGGAGTGGATTTTGATACCCTTTGAGAGGAAAAAGTATCCACAAAAATGTTACAAAGGTTGCTGCTCCTATCAGATACAATGTCCTAAACTAGGACCCTGAAATCTAAATGTCAGCAGCAATGGAACACAACTTAATGCTCTAATTAATTAAAACCCACTGGCTAGTTGTCTAAATCTCAAGGATAGCAACAATGGAGTGGATTTTGATACCCTTTGAGAGGAAAAAGTATCCACAAAAATGTTACAAAGGTGGCTGCTCCTATCAGATACAATGTCCTAAACTAGGACCCTGAAATCTAAATGTCAGCAGCAATGGAATGACTGATGATACCCTTTGTGGAGGCACCAATCTCTAACAAACAGTACACAAGTTCATCCTCTAACTAATTAGAAGCTCGTTAACTAGACCCCCAAAACTCAAGGATAGCAACGATGAAGTAGATATTGATAGCCTCTGAGAGGCAACCTTCTCCACCAAAAATAGTATGCCAGTTGCTGCTCCTATCAGGTACAACATTCTGAGCTTGGACTCTCAAATTAAAACGTAAGCATAAATGGAAGGACTCATGTCATGCTCCAAAAATGGTACACAAGTAAGTGTTCTAGTCATTTACCAGCTCATTAGCTAGAAACCCTTAATCTTAACGTCAGCAACAACTGAAAGAAACTTGATGCCCTTTGAAAGGCAACAGTATTCTCAGAAATGGTACAGTAGTTGCTGCTCCTATGAGACACACATCTTGAGATTGCTTCTTAATGTCTGAAGCAATGGAATGACTCATGATACCCTTTGTGGAGGCATCAGTCTTTAACAGAGGGTACACAAGTTAATTCTCTAATTAAAACCCACTAGCTAGTTGTCTAAATCTCAAGGATAGCAACAATGGAGTGGATTTTGATACCCTTTGAGAGGAAAAAGTATCCACAAAAATGTTACAAAGGTTGCTGCTCCTATCAGATACAATGTCCTAAACTAGGACCCTGAAATCTAAATGTCAGCAGCAATGGAACACAAGTTAATGCTCTACTTAATTAAAACCCAGTAGCTAGTTGTCTAAATCTCAAGGATAGCAACAATGGAGTGGATTTTGATACCCTTTGAGAGGAAAAAG
This sequence comes from Spea bombifrons, assembly GCF_027358695.1. Taxonomy (NCBI): domain Eukaryota; kingdom Metazoa; phylum Chordata; class Amphibia; order Anura; family Pelobatidae; genus Spea; species Spea bombifrons. The sequence continues at coordinate 12,444,090 of NC_071094.1, forward strand.
TATCCACAAAAATGTTACAAAGGTTGCTGCTCCTATCAGATACAATGTCCTAAACTAGGACCCTGAAATCTAAATGTCAGCAGCAATGGAACACAAGTTAATACTCTACTTAATTAAAACCCACTAGCTAGTTGTCTAAATCTCAAGGATAGCAAGAATGGAGTGGATTTTGATACCCTTTGAGAGGAAAAAGTATCCACAAAAATGTTACAAAGGTTGCTGCTCCTATCAGATACAATGTCCTAAACTAGGACCCTGAAATCTAAATGTCAGCAGCAATGGAACACAAGTTAATACTCTACTTAATTAAAACCCACTAGCTAGTTGTCTAAATCTCAAGGATAGCAAGAATGGAGTGGATTTTGATACCCTTTGAGAGGAAAAAGTATCCACAAAAATGTTACAAAGGTTGCTTTGTAATTAACACAAGTTAATGCTCTACTTAATTAAAACCCAGTAGCTAGTTGTCTAAATCTCAAGGATAGCAACAATGGAGTGGATTTTGATACCCTTTGAGAGGAAAAAGTATCCACAAAAATGTTACAAAGGTTGCTGCTCCTATCAGATACAATGTCCTAAACTAGGACCCTGAAATCTAAATGTCAGCAGCAATGGAACACAAGTTAATACTCTACTTAATTAAAACCCACTAGCTAGTTGTCTAAATCTCAAGAATAGCAACAATGGAGTGGATTTTGATACCCTTTGAGAGGAAAAAGTATCCACAAAAATGTTACAAAGGTTGCTGCTCCTATCAGATACAACGTCCTAAACTAGGACCCTGAAATCTAAATGTCAGCAGCAATGGAACACAAGTTAATGCTCTACTTAATTAAAACCCACTAGCTAGTTGTCTAAATCTCAAGGATAGCAACAATGGAGTGGATTTTGATATCCTTTGAGAGGAAAAAGTATCCACAAAAATGTTACAAAGGTTGCTGCTCCTATCAGATACAACGTCCTAAACTAGGACCCTGAAATCTAAATGTCAGCAGCAATGGAATGACTGATGATACCCTTTGTGGAGGCACCAATCTCTAACAAACTGTACACAAGTTCATCCTCTAACTAATCAGAACCTCCTTAACTAGACCCCCAAAACTCAAGGATAGCAACGATGAAGTAGATATTGATAGCCTCTGAGAGGAAACCTTCTCCACCAAAAATAGTATGCCAGTTGCTGCTCCTATCAGGTACAACATTCTGAGCTTGGACGCTCAAATTAAAATGTAAGCATAAATGGAAGGACTCATGTCATGCTCCAAAAAATGGTACACAAGTAAGTGTTCTAGTCATTTACCAGCTCTTTAGCTAGAAACCCTTAATCTTAATGTCAGCAACAACTGAATGAAACTTGATGCCCTTTGAAAGGCAACAGTATTCTCAAAAATGGTACATTAGTTGCTGCTCCTATGAGACACACACATCTTGAGATTGCTTCTTAATGTCTGAAGCAATGGAATGACTCATGATACCCTTTGTGTAGGCATCAGTCTTTAACAGAGGGTACACAAGTTAATTCTCTAATTAAAACCCACTAGCTAGTTGTCTAAATCTCAAGGATAGCAACAATGGAGTGGATTTTGATACCCTTTGAGAGGAAAAAGGATCCACAAAAATGTTACAAAGGTTGCTGCTCCTATCAGATACAATGTCCTAAACTAGGACCCTGAAATCTAAATGTCAGCAGCAATGGAACACAAGTTAATGCTCTACTTAATTAAAACCCACTAGCTAGTTGTCTAAATCTCAAGGATAGCAACAATGGAGTGGATTTTGATACCCTTTGAGAGGAAAAAGTATCCACAAAAATGTTACAAAGGTTGCTGCTCTATCAGATACAATGTCCTAAACTAGGACCCAGAAATCTAAATGTCAACAGCAATGGAACACAAGTTAATGCTCTAATTAATTAAAACCCACTGGCTAGTTGTCTAAATCTCAAGGATAGCAACAATGGAGTGGATTTTGATACCCTTTGAGAGGAAAAAGTATCCACAAAAATGTTACAAAGGTTGCTGCTCCTATCAGATACAATGTCCTAAACTAAACTAGGACCCTGAAATCTAAATGTCAGCAGCAATGGAATGACTGATGATACCCTTTGTGGAGGCACTAATCTCTAACAAACAGTACACAAGTTCATCCTCTAACTAATTAGAACCTCCTTAACTAGACCCCCAAAACTCAAGGATAGCAACGATGAAGTAGATATTGATAGCCTCTGAGAGGCAACCTTCTCCACCAAAAATAGTATGCCAGTTGCTGCTCCTATCAGGTTCAACATTCTGAGCGTGGACTATCAAATTAAAACGTAAGCATAAATGGAAGGACTCATGTCGTGCTCCAAAAAATGGTACACAAGTAAGTGTTCTAGTCATTTACCAGCTCTTTAGCTAGAAACCCTTAATCTTAACATCAGCAACAACTGAATGAAACTTGATGCCCTTTGAAAGGCAACAGTATTCTCAAAAATGGTACAGTAGTTGCTGCTCCTATGAGACACACATCTTGAGATTGCTTCTTAATGTCAGAAGCAATGGAATGACTCATGATACCCTTTGTGGAGGCATCAGTCTTTAACATAGGGTACACAAGTTAATGCTCTCCTTAATTAAAACCCACTAGCTAGTTGTCTAAATCTCAAGGATAGCAACAATGGAGTGGATTTTGATATCCTTTGAGAGGAAAAAGTATCCACAAAAATGTTACAAAGGTTGCTGCTCCTATCAGATACAACGTCCTAAACTGGGAACCTGAAATCTAAATGTCAGCAGCAATGGAACACAAGTTAATGCTCTACTTAATTAAAACCCACTAGCTAGTTGTCTAAATCTCAAGGATAGCAACAATGGAGTGGATTTTGATACCCTTTGAGAGGAAAAGGTATCCACAAAAATGTTAAAAAGGTTGCTGCTCCTATCAGATACAATGTCCTAAACTAGGACCCTGAAATCTAAATGTCAGCAGCAATGGAATGACTGATGATACCCTTTGTGGAGGCACCAATCTCTAACAAACAGTACACAAGTTCATCCTCTAACTAATTAGAACCTCCTTAACTAGACCCCCAAAACTCAAGGATAGCAACGATGAAGTAGATATTGATAGCCTCTGAGAGGCAACCTTCTCCACCAAAAATAGTATGCCAGTTGCTGCTCCTATCAGGTACAACATTCTGAGCTTGGACTCTCAAATTAAAATGTAAGCATAAATGGAAGGACTCATGTCATGCTCCAAAAAATGGTACACAAGTAAGTGTTCTAGTCATTTACCAGCTCTTTAGCTAGAAACGCTTAATCTTAACGTCAGCAACAACTGAATGAAACTTGATGCCCTTTGAAAGGCAACAGTATTCTCAAAAATGGTACATTAGTTGCTGCTCCTATAAGACACACATCTTGAGATTGCTTCTTAATGTCTGAAGCAATGGAATGACTCATGATACCCTTTGTGGAGGCATCAGTCTTTAACAGAGGGTACACAAGTTAATTCTCTAATTAAAACCCACTAGCTAGTTGTCTAAATCTCAAGGATAGCAACAATGGATTGGATTTTGATACCCTTTGAGAGGAAAAAGTATCCACAAAAATGTTACAAAGGTTGCTGCTCCTATCAGATACAATGTCCTAAACTAGGACCCTGAAATGTAAATGTTAGCAGCAATGAAATGACTGATGATACCCTTTGTGGAGGCACCAATCTCTAACAAACAGTACACAAGTTCATCCGCTAACTAATTAGAACCTCCTTAACTAGACCCCCAAAACTCAAGGATAGCAACGATGGAGTAGAAATTGATAGCCTCTGAGAGGCAACCTTCTCCACCAAAAATAGTATGCCAGTTGCTGCTCCTATCAGGTACAACATTCTGAGCTTGGACTCTCAAATTAAAACGTAAGCATAAATGGAAGGACTCATGTCATGCTCCAAAAATGGTACACAAGTAAGTGTTCTAGTCATTTACCAGCTCTTTAGCTAGAAACCCTTAATCTTAACAACAGCAACAACTGAATGAAACTTGATGCCCTTTGAAAGGCAACAGTATTCTCAAAAATGGTACATTAGTTGCTGCTCCTATGAGACACACACATCTTGAGATTGCTTCTTAATGTCTGAAGCAATGGAATGACTCATGATACCCTTTGTGTAGGCATCAGTCTTTAACAGAGGGTACACAAGTTAATTCTCTAATTAAAACCCACTAGCTAGTTGTCTAAATCTCAAGGATAGCAACAATGGAGTGGATTTTGATACCCTTTGAGAGGAAAAAGTATCCACAAAAATGTTACAAAGGTTGCTGCTCCTATCAGATACAATGTCCTAAACTAGGACCCTGAAATCTAAATGTCAGCAGCAATGGAACACAAGTTAATGCTCTAATTAATTAAAACCCACTAGCTAGTTGTCTAAATCTCAAGGATAGCAACAATGGAGTGGATTTTGATACCCTTTGAGAGGAAAAAGTATCCACAAAAATGTTACAAAGGTTGCTGCTCCTATCAGATACAATGTCCTAAACTAGGACCCTGAAATGTAAATGTTAGCAGCAATGGAATGACTGATGATACCCTTTGTGGAGGCACCAATCTCTAACAAACAGTACACCAGTTCATCCTCTAACTAATTAGAACCTCCTTAACTAGACCCCCAAAACTCAAGGATAGCAACGATGGAGTAGAAATTGATAGCCTCTGAGAGGCAACCTTCTCCACCAAAAATAGTATGCCAGTTGCTGCTCCTATCAGGTACAACATTCTGAGCTTGGACTCTCAAATTAAAACGTAAGCATAAATGGAAGGACTCATGTCATGCTCCAAAAATGGTACACAAGTAAGTGTTCTAGTCATTTACCAGCTCTTTAGCTAGAAACCCTTAATCTTAACAACAGCAACAACTGAATGAAACTTGATGCCCTTTGAAAGGCAACAGTATTCTCAAAAATGGTACATTAGTTGCTGCTCCTATGAGACACACACATCTTGAGATTGCTTCTTAATGTCTGAAGCAATGGAATGACTCATGATACCCTTTGTGTAGGCATCAGTCTTTAACAGAGGGTACACAAGTTAATTCTCTAATTAAAACCCACTAGCTAGTTGTCTAAATCTCAAGGATAGCAACAATGGAGTGGATTTCGATACCCTTTGAGAGGAAAAAGTATCCACAAAAATGTTACAAAGGTTGCTGCTCCTATCAGATACAATGTCCTAAACTAGGACCCTGAAATCTAAATGTCAGCAGCAATGGAACCCAAGTTAATGCTCTAATTAATTAAAACCCACTAGCTAGTTGTCTAAATCTCAAGGATAGCAACAATGGAGTGGATTTTGATACCCTTTGAGAGGAAAAAGTATCCACAAAAATGTTACAAAGGTTGCTGCTCCTATCAGATACAATGTCCTAAACTAGGACCCTGAAATGTAAATGTTAGCAGCAATGGAATGACTGATGATACCCTTTGTGGAGGCACCAATCTCTAACAAACAGTACACCAGTTCATCCTCTAACTAATTAGAACCTCCTTAACTAGACCCCCAAAACTCAAGGATAGCAACGATGGAGTAGAAATTGATAGCCTCTGAGAGGCAACCTTCTCCACCAAAAATAGTATGCCAGTTGCTGCTCCTATCAGGTACAACATTCTGAGCTTGGACTCTCAAATTAAAACGTAAGCATAAATGGAAGGACTCATGTCATGCTCCAAAAATGGTACACAAGTAAGTGTTCTAGTCATTTACCAGCTCTTTAGCTAGAAACCCTTAATCTTAACAACAGCAACAACTGAATGAAACTTGATGCCCTTTGAAAGGCAACAGTATTCTCAAAAATGGTACATTAGTTGCTGCTCCTATGAGACACACACATCTTGAGATTGCTTCTTAATGTCTGAAGCAATGGAATGACTCATGATACCCTTTGTGTAGGCATCAGTCTTTAACAGAGGGTACACAAGTTAATTCTCTAATTAAAACCCACTAGCTAGTTGTCTAAATCTCAAGGATAGCAACAATGGAGTGGATTTCGATACCCTTTGAGAGGAAAAAGTATCCACAAAAATGTTACAAAGGTTGCTGCTCCTATCAGATACAATGTCCTAAACTAGGACCCTGAAATCTAAATGTCAGCAGCAATGGAACCCAAGTTAATGCTCTAATTAATTAAAACCCACTAGCTAGTTGTCTAAATCTCAAGGATAGCAACAATGGAGTGGATTTTGATACCCTTTGAGAGGAAAAAGTATCCACAAAAATGTTACAAAGGTTGCTGCTCCTATCAGATACAATGTCCTAAACTAGGACCCTGAAATCTAAATGTCAGCAGCAATGGAATGACTGATGATACCCTTAATGGAGGCATCAGTTTCCCAAAACTGGTTCAGATGTTGCTGCTCTAATCATTCAAAACCTATTTAGCTAGAATGCCTAAATCTCAAGGCCAGCAGCAATTGAGTTGATCGGCATACCCTTTGCAGAGGCACTCGTCTTTAATAAATGGCACACGATATGCTGCTTTACTCAGACTAAACCTCCTGAGCTAGAATCCCCAAATTGGAAGATCAGTAATAATAGAAACAATGTTGATAAAGACTTTTGCCTCTGCCAAGGTTAACAAGTGGTACATTACTTAATGATCTAATCAACTATACCCACCTTAGCTAGACCCCAAAATATAAAGGATAGCAACAATGGATTGGATAAATGGTACCTAATTTGCTGATCTACTCATTTAGAACATATTTAGCTAGACTTTCTATCTCTCAAGGTCAGAAACAATAGAGTAGATCATGATACCTTTTGGTAAGGCACAAGTCTCTAATAAATGACACAAGAGTTGATTTACTACTCAGTCTGAACCTCCTGAGCTAAAATCCCCAAATTTGCAGATCAGTAACAATAGATACAATATTAATACCTTTGGCAGAGGCACCAGTCTCTGGTACATGAGTCAATCCTCTAATTAATTAGAACATTGTTAGCTAGACTTCTGAATCTCAAGGTTAGCAAACAATGTTGATACCCTTGTCAGAGGCACCATACTTAAACATATGGTATGTTAGTTAATGCTCTAATCAATTAGACCCTACTTAGCTACACCAATAAATCTCAAGGTCTTTGAGAGGCAATAGTCTTACAAAAAAACAACCAATCAAGAGTTGCTACTCATATCAGATTTATCCTCCTGAAGTAAGACCTTCAAATCGCAAGGTTAGCAGTAATGGAATCAATCATGACACCTTTTGATGAGGCATTTGTCTCTAATAAACGACATACAAGTCCTAATTTATCAATTAGAACCTAATTTGCTACAGCTATCAAATCTCAATGTTGGAAGCAATGGAAAAACGTATGATACCCTTTGTGGAGGCACCAATCTCTAACAAACAGTACACAAGTTAATGCTCTAATTAATTAGAACCTCCTTAACTAGACCCCCAAACCTCAAGCATAGCAACAATGTAGTGGAATGTTACATGAGTCGCTGGGCTAATCCATCAGAAGCTCTTTAGAAACCCCAAATTATGAAGAACAGAATGGATGTTTATACCCAGCATATGGCACCGGAGTAGTAGTACTATACAACTAAAACCTCTCTAACTACAACCCCCAAATCTAAAGGTCAGATTTTAAGTAGTAAACCTTCAAGCTCTCACCCATATCCAATGATTTCTGTGCTGTGAAGACGAGTATCAGCTCCAAGGGTGTAGGTGTGAAGATCTGTCAGAGACTGTAGCAGCAGTTACTAGTGGTGACTTCTGTGACATTCTTGCTCCAGTCGCAAAGAATAGCATGTTGAACATATTATTAATCTGATAATTACAAAAACAAATAGTTATTTAGATATTTGTTAACAAGCACATTATTTCTATTGTCTATTAGGGTGGAGAAGGTTTTTGATCAATTTTGTAGTTG